>NC_056742.1:318390599-318690599 GCF_019279795.1 Protopterus annectens | reverse complement strand
ATTCTGCACGAGGGAACTTCACAGCAAGGCCTGGAAAGTGAATGCTCTATCCTTCCAGTGGGTAAACCTCTCAGTCTATGCATTTCCCCCTGTACCACTCAGTTCAAGGGTACTACTCAAAATAAGGGAGGAAAAACAGAGGGCAATCTTACCCTGCCACCGTGGCACCTACCTCAGATCCCAACACTCCTGACCCAGAAGAATGGAGAATTCATGCATTCCCAATTACAGACTCTCAACCTGGCAGCCTGGCTTATTCCCTGACCTCTCCTCAAGCTGCCAGCATAAGCAAACAAGTCCTGCATGTTATACTTGAGGCCAGATGCCCCAGCACTAGAAAATCCTATGCTGACAAGTGGAAAAGGTTTTGCACCTGGATCCAGGCTAAGGGAGATGGAACGGCACAGCCCTCCCTACCCCTCATCCTGGATTACCTAGCAGACCTACTACACAGGGGTCTATCCTTCTCTTCTATTAAAATTCATGCCTCTGCCATCTCTGCTCATTACAGCACAGAGTCACCTCTCTTCTCATACCCTCTCATCAAACAGTTCCTAATTGGGGCTAACAACTTAAGGCCACCCAGAAGAGCTCCTACCCCAGCTTGAGACCTTAACTTTGTGTTGGAAAAGCTCACCCTACTCCCCTTTGAACCTGCAGCTTCAGCAGAGTTAAAATTCCTCTCTTGGAAGACAGCGTTGCTTCTGACCATCACTTCAGCTAGAAGAGTGTCAGAGCTATAAGTACTCATGGCTGTAGAGCCCTTCATCATTTTCCATGCTAACAGGGTGTCCCTCAGGACTAACCTATCCTTCATGCCTAAAGTGGTGCCCATTGTGGGTCTCAAACAATCCATTCATTTGCCCACCTTTTTCTCTAACCCACAAAATAAGGGGGGAAAGGATTCTGCACTCTCTAGATGTGCACAGACAGCTCAGATTCTATTTGGACAGGACTAAATCTTTTAGAAAAACTGATCAATTGCTAGTCAGCTTTGCAGCAGGGGCAGAGGGCAAGGCCATATCCAAACAAACAATCTCCAAATGGATAGCACACTGCATCCATTTCTGCTACAAACAGCATAGGAAACTGCCCCCAAAGAGGGTCAGAACACATTCCACCAGGGCAGCCTCCACCTCTGCAGCTTTTTTCAGAGGGGTTCCTACCAGGGACATCCTGGAGGCTGCAACATAGACATCTGTCCATACCTTCACCAAGCATTACCACCTGCCTATCTTCTCCAAATCCAGGGCAGGCTTTGCCACCACATTCTTGTTGGGCATCCTACGTAGCCCCCAGTCTTCTTGACTGCCTCTACCCTTTTCTTCCTCTTTGGGAATCAACCCAAATGTGATGACTGCAACAGTGAAACACGAAGAACATAGTACAGTTGTGTATACTTACCATAAATGTAGATGTTCGAGTGTATTCACTGTTGCGGTCCTGGTTTCTCCCCCTCCATCTCCCTTGTCTCTCTCTTTCTCTCTCTTCCTCTCCTTACAGGGAATTTTTGGTATTTACTTTCTACTGGTGGTGTTCTTCCACCATAACCTAACTCCCTATTTGGGGGCTCCTGACAGGACAAGAAAAACTGATGTAATGGCGTCGGTTGCCTGATTTTATACCACTGATGACCTGACGTCAGTCCTGGAGTGACAGCAACTGACGCAGAAATACTAAGCCTCTGGTATTTGGGCTGACTGAGGGCTACCTCTGGCAGGATAACCCAAATGTGATGACTGCAACAGTGAATACACTCGAACATCTACATTTATGGTGTGTACACAAACCGTACTTTTGTCATCCTTAAAAAAAATGTAGTGTGTGTGTGTGTGTGTGTGTGTGTGTGTGTGTGTGTGTGTATATATATATATATATATATATATATATATATGGATTTACCTCACTTTGTCGATACTCTAAATATCAAACTCTGACTACATCAAAGCAGCAGAGCAGCAAAGATTTTCCCAAGGTAAGTAACCACTTACCCAAAAATAAACAAAACCCAAACTGCACCATCCCTAACCCTCCCAGGAGGGGGGGTTACACAGTTGGGAACAGGGCAAAGTTCACCATCTCACGCAACAGGTTACTTACCCTGGGAATATCTTCGTTGTTCCGCTGGGAGTTCGACATTTTCAATGTTGACAAAGTGAGATTCGATAATATGGGATTTCGACAAAGTCAGGTAGACCCATATATATATATATATATATATATATATATATATATATATATATATATATATATATATATACACACACATGCACTAAACAGTGATGCTACTTTGTAATATGCAACTGAATAAAACAAGAGTGCTAGTAGGTCGTAAATTAATTACATTAATCAGAAAAAGCATATGAAGACTGAGCATCCTCAGTGTAAGGTAATGTCTCTGCATTATCTAAATAATAACTAAAATACTCTAAAAGCTCTTCCTCTTTCACAGTGTGCTGCATCAGTTGTGAGTTTGATTGCTTCTCCCTCTCCTCAGATCTTGCCAGATATCCTTGTTTTCTTTTAAAGTTATGTACTGGTATACACTAACCAGGCTTGTCCTGGATTCACAGATAAATTTGATCCCGCAGTGGGGAAAACCATAAAAAGGGCTGGATACTAAATTTCAGAATTTTTAGTCTATATACATGAATAATATTGAAAACTTGAGCTCATTGTTCGGCTGTTTTGTTAGAATAGTTTTTAAAAAATTCTCTTTCCTATATGATAAACTTTCCTGGATGCCGTAGTTGTGATAAAATCGGCTCTTTAACATATCAGTATTTGAACTTCACAAAAATTTTTTGATATCATCCATTTGTAAGTCCTAAAATTGATGAGGGTACCCTACATGTGCTCTTCAAACGAACCCCCTTTGCCTGATAATCATACCACTCCACCAACCCACCCCTTTGGGTAGGCTGCACATTCAAAGCCCTCCTCCCTGTATGGAATGTCTGTCAAAGACAGATTCTTTCTCATTGCCTTGTTCTCTAACCTGACCAGTTTTGAAGTAAACATCCGCAGTTTCACCTGGAAATTATTAACATGCTGCCTGATCACTTTGGTCCTCTGTAGCAATCACAAAGAATGGAGTTTGCTTGATTCTACCGTGATGTACATATATCTGTAGCACTCGTGTTCATTTTATTGACAATTTACTGTTCATCTTTCATAGTTAGCCCAGAAAGGAGGATCAGCAGTCGACTTGTGCTTTCCTTTGCTGGGGAGATAAGTTCTCTTTTAATGAGAAAAAGCATTCATTTTCTTATATTTATTGATGTTTTATTACTTTGTTCTTCAGGAAAGTTATTTTAAAACTAGGAGTTGTGTTTTAATGGACTGTCTAGAGACTGTAATGTACTTTTAAATGGAGCACTCATCTTTTCTGTCAGTTTTAAAGCTGCGTAAACTAACTGATAACATATTTTCTGTGGAGAAATTTTGTTTAATTTTCTGTTGTGGGGCTGCCATAGTGTTTCAAATTGCTATTACTGTGTTTTTTCTGTCAAAAAAATAACTTTTATGGACTGATAGTTTTACCTCCATTTGCTGCTTGTCTTCCCCAGGACAGAGGCACCATTTTTGAATTGACCATTGACATTATCAGTGCCATGGTCAGTCCTTCTTCCAGCCACAAAAAGAAAAAGTTAAGCAAACAATCTCTGCCACCACAGTAGGCTAGCAATTTGCCTCAGCCACAGGTGGGTAACTGTGCTATGGCCATTTGTTGTACCTCAGACAACTCATCTTTTCACCTTGAATCCCCCAGGTATAGCACCTGCAACCACTATGAAATGGGAGTTAGCCATGTCCTCTGAAGTTGTTGGATTCCCTTCAGTAGGAAAGGGAGAGCTACTCTTATTTGTCCTGGGAGAGGAAGCAGTGAAGGTGTCTCTGCTATGTCAGAATGCTGGGCCCATCCCTGGGGAAGCAGAAGCTGCTGTTAGTAACATGGTTGGACCCATTTTTCCTGTCAAAAAGAAACAAAAAACATATATCTACTCCTCCACAAATTTCTTTGGATAGGAGTAGTTACTGGGACTGGCTCAAGGTTTAGTTCAGGCTATTAATCCTTCTGTAGAGTAGTCTCTGAAGAGATTCAAGATTCTGAATCTGAACAACATGATGCAGGGAGATATTCAGGGTTTTGTCCTCAGATTTCTGATTCATACTCATAGAAGAGCTCAGTTTCTGATTCTTCCTGTTGGAATTTCTCTTTCTCTGACACTATCAGTCAGAAGTGATCAAAAAGTGTGATGCAGGGGGCAAGCTGATTCAGGGAATCTCTAAGATTTTTCATCCATCCCTTTCCAATTTGTCCAAGGTATTTTCTTTTTCCTCATCCAGTTTTGACAAAACAAAAACAGAATATACATTCTTGACCTAGTTCAGGTAAACAAACATTTAAGACGTAGCAAGCAGGTTCCAAAAAGAAGTCTTAAACCTCCCCAAACCAAGGACAGTCCAACAAATATGAATGACTATTCAAGACACCCTGTGTCCTGCTCCTGCCCTGGCACCTATTCTATTCCAGAAAGTCTGAATCTCAGTTTTTCTCTGGCAACAGATTGTTTCTGACAAGTGGATTCTAAAAGTAATTCAACAGGGTTACAGATGGAAGTGGAGGAAATTCTTCCTTTCCAGTGGGTCAGTCCTCATCCTACAGATCAGGCTGTTCTTTCCTCCTGTTCTTCATCAGATGCTGTCCCTAGAAGTGATAAAATCAGCAACTCCTTCCCAGGTAGGGAAGGGGTTTTATTCAAGGATGTTCTTTGTGACAAAAAATGCTTGGAGACCAGTTCTTTATCTTTTCTTCCTAGGCCTGTTTGTGATAGTGCACAATTTCAAATAATGTCATTTTACAATCTGTTACCTCTTCTTCCTGTTTCAAGCTTCCTGGTAACACTAGACTTAAAAGATGCTTACCATCACATCTCTAGTCATCCAGACTTCAAGCTTTTCTTAAGGTTTTGTGTTTTGGGATGACATTATTATTTCTCTGCCTTACCCTTTGGACTATTCACTGCACTGAAAGTGTTCACATCACATCTCTAGTCATCCAGACCAAGCTTTTCTTAAGGTTTTGTGTTTTGGGATGACATTATTATTTCTCTGCCTTACTCTTTGGACTATTCACTGCACTGAAAGTGTTCACGAAGAGTCTTGCTCTAGTTATAGCTCATTGTAGTCTACATGTTATCCATATTTTTCCATATTTAGATGACATGCTTATCTTTTTCAAAATGTCAGGAGTTACTCTCTGTTGGGTGAGAGATCTCTTGCACAAGCTGGGATTCCAAGACAACGTTCAAATGTCTTTCTTGACACCCTTACACAGATTTGTGTTCCTGGAACGTTAACAAGACACCTCAGTTCAAAGAGCTTTTCATCCACAGGAAAAAAAATAATCTTTATTGATCCCTTTCTATGGTTTTCCACTCAGACTTTGGTCACTGCAAAAGAATACCTTACAATTTTGAGGCTTATGATATCTATGATTCTCATAATACCCCTGGCAAGACTTCACATGAGAAGGATAGAGTGGTATCTGAACTCTCCTTGGCCCCAGTATTATTGCCCTTTATCTTTTCAGATCTCAGTACTGGGGTTTGTCAGAAGAGAAATGTTTTAGTGGAGATAGCAGATATACATAAATCCAGGTCTCCCATTTTCCATCCCTGCTCCAAAGAAGTCACTCACCACAGAAGCTTCAGACTTTGCTTGGTGAGCAATTTCAGGAGGGATAAAATTCAGGGGAATATGGGACACCAAGTACAGATGAAAGCACATAAATATCAAGGAGATGCTTGCCTTGATCAAGGCACTCAACTCTTTGAACCATCTTTGGTCCCCAGGACCTCTTCAAGTTGTTACAGACAATACCTCAGTCATGTGGTGCAGCAACAAGCAAGGGGAACCAGGTCATACCCCCTTTTTAAACTAGCCATGTTAGCTTGGGATATAGGTTTGCAGAACAGTCTCACTCTACAGGAATCCAACATTCCATCAGAGCAAAGCTGTACGGCACACAGCTGAACAGTACTAGGTTAGCCCCTTATCAATGGAAACTAAATCAGGGAGTCCTGCAAAATTTGATCCATCTATGGGGAGTTCCTCAAGTAGAGCTTTTTGCCTCCACTTTGAATAACTAACTGGCAAAATTCTGTTCCAGGAATCCATACAAGAAGGCCAGGAGTGTTCCTGTATGCCTTTCCATCCTTTCCACTAATATCCAGGGTACATCTGAAGATTCAGAAGGAATCCCCTAAGTTCATTGTGATGACTCCCTTCTGGCCCAGGAAGCCATGATTTTCCCTTCTTTTGGAAAATCCCGGGAGCAATTACCACAAAATTCCTCACAGAATGAATCTACTCACAGAAGAACAGGGGTGTTCGATACATCCCAGTATCAGTCATCTTCAGCTGAATGCCTGGATAATAGGATCTTAATTCCATTTAGACACCTGTTTTCTGAGGACATGCATCGGGTACTAATGGAAGCAAGAAAGGCTGCTACTAGAAAGTCATTTATTAGCAAATAGAAAATATTTTCTAGTTGGTGCCACCAGCATAACCAACACCCATTCAGGGCTAGTTTTTCTGTGGTTTTACAGTATTTGTATGATTTACTATCCTATGGCTTTTCTTATTCCTCTGTCATGGTTAATTTATTCTTCATTTAGCATGTCTGCCCATTGGTCCTCCTCTTTCAAGGCAGTCTCATGTCAAAATGTTCTTGAAAGGAGATTTGCACAAGAGGCCTCCAAGTAAACTGGTGGCCCCTCCTTGGGATCTTAATTTTGTGTTACAGAAGTTAACACCTGCTCCATATGAACCAGCTGACCTGGCTGACTTGAGGTTCTTAACAGGGAAAGCAGTTTTACTGATTGCTCTGATTTCTGCAAGAAGGTTACCTGAGTTCCAAGCTCTTATGGTGAGTCAAGCCTACCTCATTTTCCATAGGGACATAGTTTCTTTGAGAACTAATCTTTCTTTTAGGCCTGAAGTGGTACACACATTTACTGTAAGCCAAACTATCCATCTCCCCATTTTCTTTCCTGATCTTAAAATGAGGGAGAAAGGATACTCCATACCTTGGATGTCCACAGACAACTTTGGTGCTATCGTGACAAAACTAAATTTTTCAGATATTCGGATCAATTCTTCATTTCTTGTGAAGTTAAAAAGATGTGACAACCTGTATTACAACAGGTAAAAACAAGGGACAAACTGTGTCAAAATGAACTATTTCGAAATGGTTATCTAAGGCTATTACTTTTTGTTATACTTACTATGACAAATCTACTCCAGGCAGGGTGAAGGCCCACTGTACCTCGGTCTTGGCTTCATCTATGGCTTTTGGAAAGAGTTGGATAATAGACGTATTCTAGAAGCTGCTACTTGGTCCTCTGTGCATACTTTTACAAAGCACTATAAATTCGATACCTTCCCTAGGTCTAGATCAAGTTTTGCTAGGACAATTGTCCAGCAGCTCCTGGACTGTTGTCCTTCCACCTCCTAAATATAGTTAGCTATGATAATCTCCCCACATATGTAAGAGTACTGCAGCAGTGATTCATATGAAGAATACAGTACAGTTGTGTAAGTTGAACTTACCATAACAGCAGATGTTTGAATGATCACTGCTGCAGTACCTGCTCCCTCCCCCCATCTCCCTTGTTTTTCAATGTGTTTTTTATGCCAGGGTATGAACACTTATATTTTTGTTATTTCTAGCATTGTCCGTTCAGGGCTGAGCCTCCCTCTCTCTGCTGGCCGGAAGGTTCTTAAGGGCTTAGGGCCCAAACTTGTCTTTTAGCAGCTCGAGCTGCTTGTCAGTTTGGACATGTGGAAGGTGGCCTCAACCTTTACAAGCTGTCCGGCTGTTATATTCTTGGCAGGATATTTATTTTATTTATTTATTTGCCATTTGTTTACCGGGAAAGTCCATTGGGCCAAAAATGAGCCTATTTTCAATGGAGGCCCGGGGAGAAAAGCTCCTAGTACAGTTTTACAATACAATCAGCAGTATGGTTTCATGCCAGGAAAGAGCACTACAGATGCAATGTTTGCTCTGAGAGTGTTGATGGAGAAGTACAGAGAAGGTCAGAAAGAGTTGCATTGTGTCTTTGTGGATTTAGAGAAAGCATATGACAGGGTGCCTAGAGAGGAGTTGTGGTATTGTATGAGGAAGTCGGGAGTGTCAGAGAAGTATGTAAGAGTGGTACAGGATATGTACGAGGGTAGTGTGACAGCAGTGAGGTCTGCGGTGGGAGTGACAGATGCATTTAAGGTGGAGGTGGGATTACATCAAGGATCAGCTCTGAGCCCTTTCTTATTTGCAATGGTGATGGACAGGTTGACAGACGAGATCAGACAGGAGTCCCCATGGACTATGATGTTTGCAGATGACATTGTGATCTGTAGTGAGAGTAGGGAACAGGTGGAGGAGACCCTGGAGAGCTGGAGATATGCTCTAGAGAGAAGAGGAATGAAGGTCAGCAGGACTAAGACAGAATATATGTGTGTGAATGAGAGGGAGGATAGAGGAATGGTGATGATGCAGGGAGTAGAGGTGGCGAAGGTGGATGAGTTTAAATACTTGGGATCAACAGTTCAGAGTAATGGTGAGTGCAGAAGAGAGGTGAAGAAGAGAGTACAGGTAGGATGGAGTGGGTGGAGAAGAGTGTCAGGAGTGATTTGTGACAGACGAGTACCAGTAAGAGTGAAAGGGAAGGTCTACAAGAGGGTAGTGAGACCAGCTATGTTATACGGGTTGGAGACAGTGGCATTGACAAAAAGGCAGGAGTCAGAGCTGGAAGTGGCAGAGTTAAAGATGTTAAGATTTGCACTGGGTGTGACGAGGATGGACAGGATTAGGAATAAGTATATTAGAGGGTCAGCCCAGGTTGGAAGGTTTGGAGACAAACCCAGAGAGGCAAAGATTACGTTGGTTTGGACATGTGCTGAGGAGGAATGCAGAGTATATTGGGAAAAAGATGCTAAGGATGAAGCTGCCAGGTAACAGGAAAAGAGCAAGGCCTAAGATAAGGTTTATGGATGTGGTGAGAGAGGACATGCAGGCAGTTGGTGTGACAGAGCAAGATGCAGAGGACAGGAAGAAATGGAATAAGTTGATCTGCTGTGGCGACCCCTGACGGGAGCAGCCGAAAGAAGAAGAAGAAGACAGTTTTACAATACAAGTCATCAGTTTGTAATTTATACATAGTTCATTAATAAAAATCAAAACAGTTTGTAACTTGTATACAGATTTCACAGTAAAAATCAAAAGCCTTAGCTAAATAATCCATTTAGCTAAGGCTACTGCAGCAGTGATCATTCAAGCATCTACTGTTTTGGTAAGTTCAACTTACGCAACTATACTTTGAGTCATAACCAAGGTTCCATCCTTAACACCAAGGAGCCAGCCTGTGTACATGTTTATATGCTAGGTGGGTGGTTGAGAGCAACAGAATAATGTCAGACTACAAAAAACAAAATTTATGGAAGGACCACCGCTATTAATGCACTATGATACAAAATGAGAAAGTTACTGTCATTGCTGTAAAATAAATCATTAATGTATTTTATCTTTTGCAAATAAGAAAATCATTTTAGAGTTTGACTTAAGTATTTATGTCTATGGGTAGCTGTGAGTTTTTATTTGATGTGGTAATTTGTGGGGTTTTTTGTACTTTGACCAGAGAGAGCTATTAACTTTCTTGGGCAACATCTTCATCGCTTAGCATGTTTAGCACTGACAACTGCATTTGTCTTCTGCATTTTATTGTAGCAGGTATGGACGCCCAGTAAGATATTCATTGGTGCTTCAGCTTCTTTTGGAGGCTGTCAAATGACGCATATAGGATAACAACCTTCAAACTTCCATTTCCTTAATTCAAAAATATCTCCAACACTTCGAACTGCCAACTATATAAACTGTACATCCTTTTAATCATGGTATGTAATCATTTTATTCTCTCATTCTCTGACTGCATTGCTAACTAACTAGTCTGCTTTGAGTCTGAGAATGGTCCTATTTTACCCCGTCACCAAAAGAAGTAAATAATACAACATTGAGAGTGCTTAATGCTTATTGTTTTGTTGTATAGCACTCAAAGTCTTGTATATGTAATACTTCTTTAGAGTACAGCTCCCTTATTATACTCCTTGCTGCTGTCCTTTGTGTGCACACCTGCCCTTTGCATGTCCCAGCCCTGAGTTGTCTGTCAGTTGTCATTCAGGTCTGTAAGGAGTACATCACCCAGACACTGGCAACATTTCTCAACCATCGTTGCATCAAAATCCCAGCTCTGAGATGGCAGTGATTTGTCACCAAGCACTATAAGGAGTATGCCCTTCTAGAAGCTGCGAGCTCCTGTGTGGCCAACATTGGCACAAGGTGAAGATTCCATACTTAACCATGACAGTAAGCTAGCCATGATGAAGAACTCGGTGTACCAACATAATGAAATCCAGCTGCTGGATTAGATCTCCACTGAAAATGTTTTTTAGTGATATCAGTGTAACACTTGTAGTCAGTTTCACTTTGGATGTCCCTTAATGTTAACACTAAAGAAGCAGTGTAAAGCATAAACTTAATTTATGATTTTAACCTAAAGGAGATTGCAAATTAGAGCATGGTTCATAGGTAAATATTTGGTTATTTGTTCTTGTGGGTCATTTTAAGCTTAGCCTGTTTTCCAGCAAAACCTTGTGTCTGTGAGGTAAACATCCTAACCATTATGGCAACCCTAAAACCCTTGGGGTTTGACAACTGCAAGCTGTTATAGGTGGCTATAGTCAAGTCTCTGTCAACCTGCAGCTGCTAGAAATAAGCTTAGGCCATTTTTCTTGCTCCAGAAGAAGTCAGTGTGGCTACTGGAAGTTTATCAGGGCAAGTCTGACAAGTTTTGTAGTTTTGCCTCACCCATCCACCTGAACCCTGTTGGTTTAATATATTATAATAACATTTTGCTGGTGCCCCTTTCTGCTAAATATGCCACTCTCAGAAATGTCTACCAACATCCCTTTCTTGGTTTCTGCTATCTGAAGCCATGTTGAACGTTTAAATATTCATTCTCTTCCCCGTCTATCTTTCATGCTACTCTTTACAGTACTTCATAACAGTTATTCAGTTTCTAGAAAAACTATAAAACCAGGCAGAGCCACCAGTGATATGACCAGTAACCAAATAACCAGGTGGCTTAGGCAACAGGGTGCACTAAACATGAACAGAGAGAGAGAGGGAGAGAGCTCAAACCAAGACAGTTCAAAAGTTTATCAAAAGATTTAGCGCTTTCATTCTCTTGCTCTCAGGATGTCATCAGAATAAAATCAAGTACACAACTTCCAGTTTAAATAGTACCACAATTCCAAAGCTAATACATCAGTTTGGGAGTACCAATTAATTCTTAAAGAAGCAATACATACATTCATTATATAGAAAACATGTCCAGTTATCTTTGCCCAAAGGAAAATAAACTTTTTATTACAGTGCAGTATTTCCAAAATAGTAAATGCATGTTAAAATACTTAAAAATATTATTTCATATAAGAATATAAATATTAATATAAATGTTATTTTTGTAAAAGTGGTTTGAAAATAGTTTTAAAAAAATTATTTTCTCTAAAAGACCTCAAAATACAATCCACTCAATTTTTAACTTTTTACTTGAACAATGGCCAAAAGTCCTGTAACCATGAAATTATAATAGGCATTTGGTTCCTACATATTCTTCAATTTATGTCCTGTCTTAAATACAAACTTAGAGTCAGTCCCTAAAACTCACACTAAATCAGGGTTGTACTTTGCATATTCCAGTTCTTATTAATAATATCTTTAATTTTTGGTGCAGCATAATTAAACTCAACTACCATAGCCCTAAGAAAATTCTTATCTTCTTTGTTAAATTCAACCTTAGGGACATTAAATACAGTGCATAAGAGAAGTTTATATTTATTTCCCAATACTCTTGTGCAATATTAGTCTTTGGGGTAACCTCTATCCATGAACAAACTAGATATAAACTCAATTTCCTCTAAAGGGTTATCTTGGTGGGAGGTCTTTCTAGCAGCCCGAATATATTGCCTTTTCACCAAACTTTTTTCTGGTTATGTCAGTAGCTGGTTCATCTATAGTGCGAACTTGATGAGTACCTGTCTGCAAACAACCATTTTGTTCATTAATGTCACATTGAACATCATATGAATTTCTCATTGAGGTATTTCTCTTATTATTTTTGTAAATTTTGAGTGGATAAACTACCTTCTCTGCATACTACTTGGAGTTCCTAAATAACTTCTTTTGCTTACGGTTGATGATTTCATCACATTTTCAATCAATGCTTATAAAAGATAGGCATTTCTGTGATATTCAAATAACAAATCATTCTTAACATTGTTCAAATCATCAGCTTCACTTAACCTGTCAATTTTACACTTATTGTATTTGATAATTAAATGTATTAGTTCAAAGCCAAACATCAAATAAATTAGTAAAAATCTTTCACCATTTCACTGTCATAATCTAAACCATTTAGAAATTTGAATACACATAAACCCCAATGGCACAACCTGCCTCTTGATGCATTCCTCCAGCTACATGTTGTCTAATTTTAAACTTTTCACTTTCAAAATTCTTGTTTCTAAAGTATGAATGCTATCTTTCAAAGAATCAATATTATTAATAGTGTTTTGCATTTTTAGAGTCTCTGAAATCATTAGTGGCACTGCCAAAAATATTTTTGCCATCAAAAGAATTAGCCCAATTTTTAAAATGTTCTGCATTTGTGAAATTATGTAAAATTCATTTGAAGGCAACCCAGCTTAAGTACTAGCCAGGTCCTTGTATATTTTACAGTACCTTGATTAAAAGCCACTTATTTCCGGCTCTCCAAATGAGAACTTCTTCCACCAATTCCTGAGACTGACTGATTTTCCTGCCATCCCAAATCTTGAAAACAAACTTGTGAAGTGAAAGGTATATCATTGCAGTGTTCCTGTGAACCGTTTTGAAAGAAAGCCAAAGTGGAACAAGCCATTTCATTCATTCCTTTAAAATGTTCTGCCCTTTCCTGCGTTGAACTCCTAAATGACCACAGGCTAGTGAGCCTCCAGACAGAGAAAGGAGCTCGACCAATCAGGTAAGTTCATCCTTAAGCTGATGAACTTCCATATTAAGGTTTAGAAAGCCAGCTGACAAGCTGTTACCCTCCTTCAAATAAGGGCTTCCTTGATCAGCATGAGTCCCGCCGCAGCTCTCTTAGTACCTCATTCCCTCCATCAGTAAATGCACACATGACCAGAACCAAAAGTGACTAGAAATACTGTAAAACCAGGTAGAACCACCAATAACCAAATAACCAGGTGGCTTAGGCAACAGGGTGTGCCAAACACGTACAGAGAGAACTTAAACCAAGACAGTTCAAAAGTTTATTAAAAGATTTAGTACTTTCATCTTGTTGCTCTCAGGACTTCATCATAATAAAATCAAGTACACAACTTCCAGTTTAAATAGCATCACAATTCCAAAGTTAACAAATCAATTTGGGAGTACCAAACAACTCTTAAAGACACAATACATACATTCATTATATTGAAAACATGTCTATGTATCTTTGCCCCAAGGGAAAGAAACTTTTTATGACAGTGGAGTATTTCTAAAACAATAAATACATGTTAAAATACTTTAAAAATATTATTTTGTATAACAATATACATATTAATATAAATATTGTTTTTGTAAAAGTGGTTTAAAAAATAGTTAAAAAAATATTTTCTCTAAAAGATCGCAAAAGGTAATCCACTCAGTTTTTAGCTTTTTACTTGAACAATGGCCAAAAGTTCTGTAAGCATGTAATTATAGTAAGCAAACATTGTATGAAACAAAAATAATAATAGAAGGGAAATATATTACAATTCAGCTGCCCTACACTTCAAAACAGGTTTCACTGAAACATAATTATTTAGACCAGATTAAGTAAAGGCATTCAATTTAAATTTCCACAACAATTTGTTATATTGCAAAGCATTCTCCCAGTTGCACCCCCTAGGGTCCATATCAATTTGCTCCAAAATACCAAATAGATATTCATCATGGGAGGTTTTGAATAAGGAGTGCTTATGTAGAGTGTTGTTTGCATTCTTAGTTTTTTTAATACTGTATGTGTGTTCATATATTCATTTATTTAATGTTCTATCCATCTTTCCAGTATAAAAACAGACACATTTTTACAGATTGTCAAACAAATTATTCCTTTACTAACACAATTCTCCTTTTTAAAAGTTTCCTTGCTATAGGCTGCATTTGCCAGGGTAATGCCCTCACTTTCTAAAATATAATGGCATTGCCCACATTTTCACATTTTTTGTTATCAGTCAGTGTCAGGAATTGATAGAAGAAGTTCATCTCTTTCGGACAGCCGTGGGTGGCTTTTAATCAAGGTATTGTAAAATATACAATGGATCTGGCTGGTATTTTGGCTGAGTTACTTCTGAATGAACCTTTACATAATTTCACAAATGTAGAACATTTTAAAAAATGGACTAATTCCTTTGATGACAAAAATGTTTTTGGCAGTACTGCAGTACTGATAATCATTTCAGAGACTCTAAAAATGTGAACACTGTTATCAGTATGGATTCTTTGAAAGATGGCATTCATACTTTAGAAACAAGACGTTTGGAAGTGAAAAGCTTAAAATTAGACAACATGTATCTGGAGGAAATATATCAAGAGGCAGCTTGTGCCTCAGAGTTTATGTATATTCAAATTTCTGAATGATTTAGATTATGACAGTAAAATTTTGAAAGGTTTTACTAATTTACTTGATAAGTTTGGCTTTGAACTAATGTATTTAATTATGAAATGAAACAAGTGTAAAATGTATAGGTTATTACATGTAGCTGAAGATTTGAACAATGTTATAAATGATTTGTTATTTGATTATTGTAGAGATGCCTATGAAAATGCTTTTATAAGGCTTGACCAAAAGTGTGATGAAATCATCAACCGTATGCAAAAGGAATTAGTTAGGGCCTCCAAGCAGTATGCAGACAAGGTAGCTTATCCATTCAAAATTTACAAAAATAATGGGGGAAATACCTCAACAAGAAATTCATATGATGTTCAAGGTGAAATTAATGTACAAAATGGTTGTTGGCAGACAAGTGCTAATCAAGTTCTCACTGTAGATGAACTGGCTACTGACATAGTAGAATTTCCTCCCTTGAGTAGTCCTAATCAGCAAAAAGAAGTTAATAACAATAGTTCAGATTTTACCATAGTCAAAGAAAAGGGAAAACCACCAGGGAGAGTGAAGAGAAAAACAAGGACCTAGTTATAGTAGTACATGATAATTGAGTGATGCATACTTTAAAAGAGTACCACATATACAATTGTAGTACTTTGGAAATCACTCCTGAGCATTTTTCTGTCTTTGAAAAGGCTGAAATTTGTTCTGTCAGGTAGATTTAACATTTAGGATACACTTATTATAGAGCTTAAGTTATTTATTATAAAGTTGATTTTTCTCTCTCTCTCTTTTGATGGATCAGAAAGAACATGTGACCATGAGAAAGGTATTACACATAAGAAGAGTCTTGTTAACCCTTCACTTCACCCAGCCTTGCAGGTATTTGAATCATCCTGTATGACGGACTTATATAACTTGTCTAGGGACAAAAACTTACATAAGTCTTATAATTTAACATACAAAGAGAAAGAGAATTTGAAAGAGTTAGTCCGCCATCCCAATATAAGACTAATGAAGCATGACAAGGGAGGGGGTACAGTCTTAGTTGATGCGTTTGATTATTCTGCTATCATGTTACTTATCCTTCATGATGCCACTACATATTCTTTGATGTTTAGAAATGAAGTCAATATTACATACCATGGGATAGATTTATTTTTGGAAGATTTCTTAACTGAAGAGGGAATATCTGCCATAACATATGAATTTTTGAAAGTTGACAAACCGGGTCCCTTCCATTTTTGGGATTCCTACGATTCACACGAATATCGTAAATACTCCTTTTAGACCAGTAGTAGCTGCTAGGGGATCAAAAACTCACCCATAGCTGTCTACATGATAAATCCCTAAAGTTTGTTATACATATGAAAACGCATATGGTAATGGAGATTTTCTAGTGAGGTTGACCCGTTATTTAATAACAGCAAATGTTGGTTTTCTGACTGTCAGTGTTGTTGACCTTTTTTCTCAGTTCCCTTCGACAAACGTGAAAGCCTCATCAGTTTTGAACTACTAAAGGGTTGAGATATAAATTTGTTAGCCAAACTCACTAGAGTAGTCTTGGAAAATAATTTTATCTTCTTTGAAGGAAGAAACTTTTTGACAGAGCAAAGGTGTCGCAATGGGTGCAGTTTGTGCCCCAATATATGTGAATCTGGTCTTGTTAGGATGGTAGAAAATGTTCATCTTCGATTCAACATTCTGGTCATCCATTGAGTCATATTTAAGGTTTTTGGATGACATATTCATCATATTGGATGGACCAGAGGAAAGAATTAGTGAATGTATTAACCATTTGAGTAATACCACTACTTTTTTTAAATTTACATACCATTATCACAAGAAACTAACAAACTACTTAGACAATAGGATAGAAATTTGTGAAGGAAAATTTAAGCCTACTTTCAGCAACTCATACTTGCCATTCACCAGTGCACATCCCATTAGCCAGAAAAAAGGTTTGGTGAAAGGCAATATATTCGAGTTGCTAGAATAACCTCCCATCAAGATGACCTTCATGAGGAAATTGAGTTTATGTCTAGTTTGTTCATGGATATAGGTTACCCTAGAGATCTTGTGACTAATATTCCACAAGAATTACTTTTAGGATGGAGAAATAAATATGAACCTCTCTCAGGCACTGATGTTAATGTCCCTAAGGTTGAATTTAACAACAAAGATAAGAATTTTCATAGGACAATGCTAGTTGAGTTTAATTATGTTGCACCAAAAATTAAATATATTATCAACATATGTATGAAGCAATGCCTATTATAAAAGAAAAAAAGCTAGCACTGGTACAAAAATTGTGGAAATTGTGGGCAATGCCATTATATTTTAGAAAGTGAGGGCATTACTTTGGCAAACATAGCCCATAGCAAGGTAACGCTTCGAAAGGGTAATTGTGCTAGTAAAGGAATAATTCATTTGGCAATCTGTAAAAGATTTATCTGGTTTTATATTGAAAAACTGAAAAAAAACATTAAACATATGAACCCACATACAGCATTAAACCTAGGAATGTCTACAACTCTCTATATATGCACTCTTTATTCAAAACCTCTCATGATGAATTTGTTTAGTATTTTGGAGCAGGTTGATATGGACCCTTGGGGGAGGGTGACTGAGAGAATGCTTTGCAATATAAAGAGCTGTTGTGGCGATTTAAATTGTGTGCCTTTACTTACCCTGATCTAAATGATTATGTTTCAGTGACACCTGTTTTGAAGCATATGGCAGCTAAATCATAATATCTTTCCCTTCCATTATTATTTTCGTTTCTTACACGTTTTCACGTTTTGCTTACTATAATCACATGGTTACAGGACTTTTGGACATTGTTCAAATAAAAGCTAACAATTGAGTGGATTGCCTTTTGAGGTCTTTTAGAAAAAATAGTTTACTAAACTATTTTTAAATCACTTTTAAAAAGATAATATTTATATTAATATTTATATTATACAAAATAATATTTAAGGTATTTTAACATGTATTTATTGTTTTAGAAATATTGCAATTCCATAAAAAGTTTCTTTCCCTTGGGGCAAAGATACGTGGACACTCTTTCAATATAATGAATGTATGTATTGCTTCTTTAAGAATTAAATGGTACTCCCAAATTGATTTATTATGAATGTAAAAATATGAATCAAAATGAATCAGACTGTAACTATGAACTGTATGTTCCTAAGAAGAAATGCCTCTCTGCTGTACAATGCAATGTTCCATTGCCAGTCAGTTTTAACTCCAACCTCATCACTAGTGTGTATTACTTGCAATGTTTGCTGTATTAATTGTAAAGGTCTTGTTCAAAACTGCAACCTTTGTATAAATATAATCTTTAAACTATTGTAACCTAGAGTGCTATTGGAGCTTTTCTCCCCAGGACTCCATTGAAAACAGGTTCAAATGGCCCAATGGACTATCCTGGTAAACCAACTGCAAATAAATAAAATAAAATAAAATATTAGCTTTGGAATTGTGGTGCTATTTAAATTGGAAGTTGTGTACTTGATTTTATTCTGATGAATTCCTGAGAGCAACAGGATGAAAACACAAAATCTTTTAATAAACCTTTGAACTGCCTTGGTTTGAGCTTCTCTATGTTCGTGTTTAGCACACCCTGTTGCCTAAGCCACGTGGTTAATTATTAAGTACCATTCTCCTCTCCTGCAACCAATCATCTCCCAGTTAATAAATGTTAAACTGAAGGAACATTCTGAACTGGCATTGACAGATGCATATCCTATTAACAACAGTTTCTTCCCGTGGAGTTTCCAAGATGGCTGCACACTGATCAACAGCATGACTTCAGCTCTCCCAGTATGAAAACAGAAACGGAGAAAAAGTAGTGCCACTGAAAATGTCTTGAGGTAAAATTGAGTCCGTGGCTATTAAATACACTGCCTGGATGCCATCAAAGAAGAAATTTGGAAAACCTGAAAGAAAGTTAAGCAGAAGAAGATGAAGAGAAAACAACAGTTTCTTCCCAACACTTTTCATGTATGTTTGCCAAATTTGAGTATCCATATTATGTCAGTTCACTATGTAGCACATTGGTGCAGCTGTTAATGTTGTTGCCTCACAGCAAGAGATTCTCTGGTTCAATTCTAGGCTGGGGTGCCTTCTGTGCAGAGTCTGATTGTCCTCCCTGTATTCACATGCATTTCCTCTGGGTACTCCGGTTTCCTCCCACATTCTAAAGACATGCATCTGGAGTGTTTCTCCCTGGGCCTCCACTAAAAATAGGCTCTGCCCTAGTTGGACTTTCCTGGTCAGCAAATGTTAAAATAAAATAAAATACATAAAAAATTTACCAGTCATCATAATTAAACATTTTCCTCTCCATCTGTGATAATGGGGGGATCTCTATTACATACCTCTCAAAGAGTTGTCCATTGAAATTACAGACTGCTTCCATATAAATATTCATTTCACGTTTTGCTTCATTATCCTAATTGCAAAAGTTAACCTGCTATTTCTGTCACATACTTCTTCATTTGAATGTTTTATATTCAGTCATCTTTAAAAAATAGAATGTTAAAACTGCAGTATTAAACAGATTGGAAGACAGCTTAATTTAAAATATAATAACATTATTTCCTAGAGGACTAAATCATGACGTACCTTGGCAGTTTCTGTTATAGACTTTGTATAAATAGATAGGCAATGTACGTATGAGTGTCAATATATTTCACATTTTTTGCAACTGACATCAGTATTTTATACAGAAAGTATTCTTGTGTACCTCTAATTAAAATATTGGATATGTATGTAAGTATATAACTATGCCGTTTCTTTAAGAGATTAATTGCTCTTTAAGGTGATGTTATTTAAAAAGTATTTCTTACAAGATTTTTTTATAGCAGATATGAGAAATGAGAAGTCCTAGAAAGTTTTAGTCATGAGGAAGAATTTCAGATATGAGTTTACATTTTTCTAGCTAAGATATTGAAATTTTATTAACTTCCAAACCAGTATAAACAGTTATAAAATATGTAGCTCTTTCTTCTGCTTTACTCTGACTTGAAGAATAAATGTAAAGTTGAGAGAACATTATGATATTTGATTTGACTTGACCTTCATGAATTAAATAAGAGTTTGGGGTCTCATGAGGTTTTGGGTACACAGTGAGTAATGTCAGTTATTGGAGTAATATGGTATAAAACAGATAGATGCTGTTTTAAATCTTTATTTAAAAACTCCTGTAATATTTCATAATTGTTTCCCCTTATCTGCTTCAAGACTTAAGGCTACCTTGCAAGACATCGGCCAGATGTACAGAAATGTACATTTATCATGTAGCATTCATTTAATAAGAAACCCAACTCTTGCTAGCTATACATTAAACAGCTTCCATGGATCTGAAGCTGAAATGCAAAGTTTATACATAGTGTACACATAGTGTATATATACTGTATATAACTGTATTATTACATTTAGCTTATGTCATTATTCCCTTATTGCAGTATATAGCTTTGTTAATTGACCAATAATGTAATAATGTACTCTTGCTCTGTCTGTAAAATTGTTGTTTCATTTCTGTAATTTTCTGAAACTTTTGTAAATGCCACTATGGGCCTAGGTCGTGAGTGAAAAGGGCCAACTGACCAGTTTACTTACCCAGTTAACAAATGAAAAAATAAATACATCTTACCTTTAATGAAAATATAATAATTGTTCTACTTCTTTCCACACAGAATTCTTATAAAGGTAGGGCTAAGGCAGTTAGTTCTTTAGCTAGAAAATTTATGTAGTAACATCCTGCTCAAGTGTTTTGTTTTTTTTTAAAATTTACACGTGACAAAGGCAATCTTACATTTAGATAAATGAAAAACATACAAAATGATATCACTTTAGTTGCAAACAGTTTACACCACAGACTCCATTGAAACAACTGTAGATGTAAACAATATACATCACTTATAAACTTTCCAGTCATTGTCAGTTAAGCATTATATAGCTCATTCAAATCCTGCCTCTTAAACTCTGTTCCTGCTCTGCATGTATTGTTCCCACAATTCCCATTTTTCATATGTAGTTTGCTCCTTCCCTTTTCTAAAGATCCCAATTCCAGTTGTTTTATCTCTGTTACTGTATTCACTACTTCTAGTAAAGTTGGTCTAGACTTTGATTTCCATTTTCTAGTAATTGCTTTTTTGGCAGCCACCATAATTAGACTCAGCAAGGCTTTACTATGTCTAGGCAATTCTGATTCTGTAGCATAACTCAAAAAAATCATCTCCCCAGTCAGTCCAATCTGCTCACCCAGCATCTCCAACAGAGCATCATCACACTTCCAAAAATATGTTCCCAGTGGTTGATCAGATACAGATTCAACTATAAAAATCTTAGCTGCTGTCTGTAAGTTGTCCAAAGACTTTTATACTTACTGATAGACCCCTTCCAGAAGACATTTAGTACTTTCTTGCTTGCTTTTGGCTCATAACTATTTGAAGTGTGGATTCAGTGCTGTTGCAACCACCTGGGGAAATAGAGGACACTATAATACCTGTTAGCTATGGTTATGTCCAAGCCCATATGCTGACCTGCATGATAACATGTGTCTTTCTGTCCACTAATTGGTGGTCCAGAATCATTAAAAAACTTACTCTAAGAAGAATGCACTAAGTCATTCACAATGCTGCCATAAATGTCACAAACATGCATTTTTTTTAATTCAGTCATTGAAATTACAAGGTTTGTTTGTTTGTGTCTTTCGGCTTATTCCGGTTAGGGTTCGCCACAGCGGAACTCCGGTCCGCTAATGATTGGCAGTAGATTTTTATGTACAGGCTTGCCGGGCCTAATGCACAACCTTCAGCGAAGGAACGCCCATTCACGCATGTCGCCACACACAAGACGCTCTAACTGAGAATCAAACTGGCAACGTCTAACTGTGAGGCGACAATGCTACCAATACAATATATTTTTACATGGGTTACTGCTGCTAATTTCTGTTTTATAATATTGTCAGCATTCAGAAGGCATGTAACTTGCAGACTCTGGGAAGTGATAATAAAGGATAAACCTGCAGATGTATACTGATGACAACTCAGCATAATTTTAAGCACATCTCAGTCGTACAAATTAAAAATGTTTGTTAAGCCAAAGTAACTGGAGACAAATCTAGATTAAATCTTCAGCTCACCGCTGCAATGAAGGGCATAAGGGAGACTCAGACAATGTTTTGGTGTGTGAGTGTGACTGTGTCTGTCTCTTTGTCTGTCTCTGTCTGTCTGTCCATGTACCTGGCTAAACCAGGACATGCAGCAGCTGAAGGCTGTATTAATTAATTTATTTTGTTTAGTGAGAAAGTCCAATTAGGTCTTTGTGTCCATTTTCAGAGAACCCTGAGGAAAAAAGCTCCAGGTAGCATAAAATTAGTAAAGTACAAAACAATAACATACATATGTGAAGTGATTACATAGTTGAGTATAATAAAATGTATATAGTATTTACACAATGTTTTCATAAAGTAAGATCATATTTACAGAGTTTTGAAATATAGGTGCAACGTGGCTCGAAAAGTTCATTCCCCTCATCTGACTCATTGTATTGTGTCTAAATCACTTAAAATAGGAAACCTTGTTGTTAAATTAATGTGAGATGAGTAGCAGTGCTGGAAGCAGCAGGTAACTGAGGCATCATGGGTAAACAAGTGAAGCAAGAAATTACATTTCTATCATTCAGTAAATTCTGGTAAACTTGATATTTTCAAACGTTACCTCAACTTGCTATGTGTAGTATCTTGTAGTAACTTGCTATGTGTAGTATCTTGACAAATGTTAATGTACACTGTGCATCATTAGTTATTTTAAAAGCAACTGCAGTTAATGTCAAGTTCTAATTATATCTCTTTTCTGCATATGGATCTTGCAGCAATTCAAGACTTGAGTTTTATGTCTTTTTGGATCATTTCCGTGATTTGTTCAGTGTCTATAGGTTTACTTGCAGAAGGGCAGTCAGTTAAAGATGAGGATGTATACCGATTTTACAGGATTTCTGCTGATATTTTGGGGACCTTAATTGCAGATCCTTGGAGTATTGAAAATGGAAGTGCAAATGGAGTGGAAGGTTTGCTAAGTCCAAATTGATTCTATCTTCGAGTATTGTCATTACTCAAAGATATTGCAGTTTGGGAGTTAGTATATGTAAGTAGCAACTTTTAAAAGGCTTAAGAGTGAGTTTTGAGATTCACTGACTTTATGTTATTTTTTATTTTATTTTATTTTTAGTGTTCAGACCTTGCAAAATCATGTTGCTTTTTTCTCTTTTGGGGATCAACAATTCCTTCAGAAAAAAAATCTGTTTTACTGCTCGTCTTCCTTTCTTAATATTGTTAACTGGAATAGCCTGATTGGGCAGGATCCATTTTTAGCAGAGGTCTGGAGTGACTTACTTTGGTGTAAGGCCAATCTATAAACAGGCTTATACTGGGGGTCAGTTACTAAACCCTCTACACTTAGCGGTATGATAAAGTATTACATTCACAGAATACAACAGACATGTATTGTCCATTTTCAAATATGCCACCATCACTGTTCAACAGCAGATTGATATATGACCTGTGACCTTCTTAAGGAGAGAACATATTGAGTCAATGCGTTATCTGTTACAGCAAGGGGAAAAACTACATATAGATATCGGTACAATAATGTTTTTTGTGACATGCACTGATGTATATGCAGTTGTATACTTCAAGAGAATTACTAGGTACATATTACAGGAATGTAGTCTCAAGGAATCATTAGTAAATAATTGTAAAGAGAGTGGACTTTAAGGCATTTTACAGGGACAGACGTAAGGAGGCTGTTAAGTTTTCTTTGGTTTATTTTTACTCAAGAAAATTTTAAAGCTGGATTTTTATTAATAGTGTAAAGATTTCAGCACTGCATCCCTCTTCAGTGAAGTGCTTTACAATGTCTCTTCCTCCATCACATTTATGTATCTCATGAAGATTGAAAGGTAGTCTGTTTTGAGGTGGGGAAGGTCGAGTTAGGAGGGCATTTTGATGGCTACACTTGTCAAGGCCTTGTCTGTACATCTGACCACAAGTACTACTTTATTTGTTAGTCTGAGCATATCTGAAATATCTGTGCTCCTCCCGATAGTGCGCTGGCTATACTGCATACTCGAAGGTGTGCCTTGCACGGCTGAGAGATGCTTTGCCATTTTCTGAACTGCCCTTATGCGTATCAGAAACCTGCACTTGCTTTAGGCTACTTTGATTTACACAGCCTTGTAACTGAAAAGACATGCCTAGAACCACAGTCAATGTTCATTTGTATATTGCTATAGTTTTGTGCTTTTCTATAGTAAACTGAGCTTAGAAGTGACATACCTTTTACAAAAATGACTTATCACCATGAACTAGTTTGTCAAAATATATAGTATAAATGAGTCAGTTTGAAAACTGTAACTGAAGCATCGGTGTTTATTACATTTATGGCATTAAAATATTCTGAAGAAAATACAAATTTTGCCAGTAATGTTATTGCTCATGTCCGGAGACTAAGCTTTCATTGTAAAATATGCTATTAGCGCCGACCCTTGCAAAATTAGTTGTTTTAAGGCAGGATTTGGTTATATGTTTGATGTGTAAGAATTCTACATTTAATGAAAGCTTCACATCTCTGAAACAGAAGTAGTAATAATATAAATTTAATTGTATGCCTTTGTAGAAAAAATGTTTCAGAACCATATAACATAAATGCTTGTCAGTGCATTTGTACACTTATAGGTTCATAGTAAATTACTAGGCTAACAGCTTAAAAGCCCTTACAAGCGTAGATAATATAACCAGATTTTACCCAATATCTGGCACATCGGGGCAAGAGGATGGCATGGGTTTGTGCCTGTCCCTCGAGTATCTTACAGATTGCCCCATCCATAAGGGACACCCCAGGTGTGCATTTGTGATTCCCCATCCATTGATCCAAATTGTATTTGAAGAGGGCCAGGGAAAGGCTCTGCTTAATGTGAATAGGAAGCCTGTTCCAAAGAAGGGGCAGTCTCTGAAAACACATATCTGTCTCTCCAGCATGTTTTGTTTGAGTTGCTGACTAAGTTTAGATCCCTAGATCAGGGGACCCTCATGCTGTTTGAGTTGTGGATGTCCAGCAGCTCTGTCAGGGCTGGATTTGTGAGTTTCTTGTAGGTTAGGCATAGGTCAACCCTTAATAGTCGGTAGGAGACAGAATAAAAGGACAGGGCTTTTAGTCTACCCATTTAGGTTCATAGATAAGTACTAGGTTAGCTGCCCTTGTGGGCCAATTTAAGCCTATCCAATTTTCTTTCCAAAGGTCAGAATCAAACCACGTACCTTGTGTCTGGGAGTTAAGCACCTTAACAATTATACCAACCCCCATCCCTCCCAAAATGTGTCAACTGAGCCAGGCAGAAGTTGAACCTAGAGTCTTCTGATCTGTAGTCAGATGTTATCCATTGTGCCACCAACACTTCTGTGTTTTAAATATGAGAAGTTTACTAGAATGAGTCTAAAATATTTTTTTTTGCCAATTTCTTTTAAACAACACTGCTGTCATACAAGGTAAGTGCCCCTAAGAAATATGCATTGAAAGTCAAAATATGATATACCAGTCAAAATGAGAGACTGTTTGTACATGTTCTCGTCATAGGTGTGCCAGGATACTGTGTTTTAAGTACCAGAATATGGTTCTTGCTTCGATGATAATTCTTGAAAAGGACTATAACTGGCAAGTTCTGCCTTTTCTTTGTCTTGCTCATGTGAGTTGTTTTCCTACAAGTATGCTAAATCCGTCATCACACTCTTCAAGTTGTTTTATTCTCCAGACCTCATCCTTATAACAAGTGCTGAAAATGCATTCATATGTGATTGTAAATGTCACCTAAACCTGTGAAGTGCTCATATGGTCATCAGGTTCCAAGATAAGTCCAACACAATTGGACTTGGTCTGGCTAGTACGCTCGCTTGATGTTCACAGGAAACTAAGAAACATGGTGCATATATGTAATTAAAAGGTTTGTTGCCAGAATTTCTTGAGTAACGTCTGATGTCATTGAGTGATATTGCTGTCAGTGACTTAACAACGACATGTGTTGTTATTGCCAGAGTTCGAGGCTGTTTTCTTGCTGTGTCACAGAGCTGGAGATGAGAGAACTGCTCAAAGGAGAGTATGGATGGACACCATCCAAAGGATTCCTTGTAAGAAGAAGGCAAAATGTAAGAGGTTTGGAATTCTACAGCTACTGCCTACTTAGCTTCTCCCTGAAGTTGAAGGGTTGCTAAAAGGCTTTCACCGTGTTGCCTCTCACACCCTTTCATGTGAGAGGTAAGCTTGTAGGTCTGCATTTACCTTGTCACCAGCCTTAGAAGGTATAAAGACCCCCATATCTGTCCCTGCTGTGCGAGTGAATATAGACATTATACAGAAACTAGAACTCCCATTCATCCCTGGAGATCTTGCTGATTGTAATCATGGACACGTTTTTCCTGTGCTGTATACAGTGTGTTTAAATCATGTTCCATGAGGTTCTTCCTTCTTTGCCTCTTTCGTTTTGTAAAACAGATATACATTTATCTCCCTGGGAGGAAGAGGAGTCTCCACAGTATAGATTATGTCTGGCAGTGTCTCATTATTATGCTTCCGTCTATGATTGATACTTAGATCTTTTTTTCATTGATTGGTAGACATTGACAGAGCACTGAGCACATGCCTATCAGAGCTGCAGCACACTTAATGACTGTCCCAGGCTGAGCAACTATCTTAGGCTTAGATTTGTTTCATTTTGTTTGGCAACAAGAACAGAAAACATTTTAACCTGTGGCACTTTGCACTATGTAGCTGTGATAGTGTGACATTGGGGACCTAATGCTGCCACTAGCCTTACCTTACTGGCATGCACCTTTAGGCATGGGCACACACACACCCTCAGTATTGTAAGCAGCTCTGTTTATAGCATTTCCGTTCATCCACCAGCAACATCTGACAGAGTACATCACTAGCTTATTTCAAACACTGTAAAAGGCACTTTGTTTTTCATTTCTCTCCCCAAGTCATGTTTTTGATTGAGGAGGCTTTTTAAGTATGTTATAGAGGTCTACATTGAAACACAATGAACCAGATTCCAAAAGAGTTGCTCTCAAATTAAGTGACTTACTTTGGTGTAAGGCCAATCTATAAACAGGCTTATACTGGGGGCCAGATTCCAAAAGACTTGCTCTCAGTATATAAGTGGTCAGCTCTTTTGGAATCAGGCCCAGCATTTTGTTACTAAAGGTTTTGTTATGTATGTTTAAACTTAACCATTTATTGTTGATACTTCAGAGTCTCAGCTCTTGGTTAGTCATAATCATCAGTGCTGCTTAGTACTGACTCCAAGGTAGGGAAACTCAACAGCTAATCAAGAAGACAAGGTTTTCTTGTCATTTTTTCCTTTACTTTGAGTTTTAGTGACACTGCAGGTCGTATGTTTAGACAGCAGATGTATGTAAGCAGAGCCTTCTTTTGTGGATTGCAGGAGACAAAGTCCTCCTCCTGCAAAAATGATGATGATGGTGATGATACAGTGTTTTATGTTCTTGTGTTTTGTACTTGTATTTTTATAGCTTTTAGCTGACGTTCATCATACTGATCACTGCTGCAGTAGCCTTAGCTATGTGGCTTGTATCATGTCAGAGATATAACAGCTGGCCAGCTTCCAAAGCTTCAGGGCACCTAAAACATGCCCAGACTGTCAGGCAGCTTAAGCTGAGCTGACTAAAAGATGAGTTTGGGCACCAAGTGCTTCAGAGCTTTATTGCCACTGAAGAGTGTGCATATTATTTATACTTTCATCTAAAGGAAACTTGTTTTAAAGGTAGAAGTTTGTATGTTACCAGAATGTCAATGCTCACGTAGTAAAACCTTTAGAAAACCTCTGGTAGTAGAATAGAAAATCCAAATATGGTTTATTATAGGTTCATAGGTTCATAGGTTCATACTAGGCTATCTGCCCTAGGGCATTTATAAGCCTAGCCAGAGTGTGTTTGGATGTTGGCAATGTCTGTGGGCTCGGTGTATTTTTTGTCATTTTGGACTAATTCTGAGCATATCTGGGAATTCCCACCCAGGTTCCCAACATAACTAAAGAAAGCCTTGTGATTATCCTTAGTGTCCTGTGCAATTTTTCTCTCGAAGCTGGCCTTAGACGATTTTATGAGTGCCTGTAGTTTTTTGCTAATACTGATCAGAGATGCCTTCCCTTTTTGGGATTTTGCTCTATCATGTAGTAGCTTCCTCCTTCTATTGTATAGTTTGTTTATGGCTGGGGTCCACCAGACAGGACGTCTGCCTTTGGAGGATTGGGTCTTGGTTTTATTTGGGATTGCATGATCCATGCATTCCTGAAGGTGTTCATAGAATGTGTTTATAAAGGATTCTGCAGTATGGGCTGTATTTTCCACAGGCCTGGGGGCTTTGAAGGATTTCGCCTCGGTTTTGAGGCGTGTGAAATTTGCTTTAGAAGTTTTTCACTGTGGTTTTCTGGGCAGGGGGTGGGGTCGGGATATGAATATCCAGTGAGATTAGTTTATGGTCTGATCTTACCAGTGAGGGATACACTTCTGGTCTGGAGCATAGTGTCCCCATGTTGGTGATGATCAGGTCCAGTATGTTTTCCCCTCTTGTGGGAGTGGTAACAAGTTGTTCCATAGCATTTGAGTTTATAAATTCTAGGAACCTTTGGGCTAGGGTGTTGGAGCTAGAGTAATGCTCCCAGTCTATGTTTGGGTAGTTGAAGTCGCCCAATATAATGGTGTTTGGAGAGACCTTCATATTTTCCAGTATTCTCAGGAAGGCCAAGTGGGGTTCCTGTGTTTGGGAGGGTGGTCTGTAGCAGGCTATAAACTGGAAGGCAGTTTTACCCACAGTTAGTTGCACATGGATAGTCTCTGATGCTTCGTGCTGTGGTTCGGTCCAAGTTTTGGGGCCGAAAAGCATGGTATGAGGTTTAACCTGGTAGTGCTGGGGTGCTCTCGGGAGCCTTGAACCAGGTTTCTGTTACTGCACAGATATCGATGTTCTCCATGCTAAGGAGAGTTTCGAGTGCGTGCATCTTGAGGTTTAGACTTCTGGCTTATGAATCAATGAGGACAACAACACACACTGAAGAAATCCAGTGCAATGTTATATTTGCTGGGTTAAGCACTTTTGTCCTATTCTTATCAGGACTTCACCTAACAAATATAACACTGTACTGGATTTTTTAAGGATGGAAAAAATATTGATAAGTATGAGGAAAAAGTGTATGTTAATGCAACTCTGATTTTCAGAATGCTGAACATACAAGGTTTGTCCTGACTAACTGTGAAAGTACAAGCAATGTTTTGCCTGCAATTTCTTCTCTGAGGAAAAATTTGCTTTAAATAATTTAAATTGATTTCTTCCATTGTTCAAGTCACTAATCATTATGTGTGTATGACTCTGTTGGAACTCCTTTAATGGCTATGGCCACTGACACTGTTTTGAGGACGTTTACATGGCTGCATTCTCAGAACCTTCCAGATGATAATAAAAATTATATTTTAAATTCCCCTTTGGATACAGATATAGTTTTAGTCCCCTTTGGTGTAGAGGTGATCAAACTGTGTGATGAAAGGGGTAAGCTGATACTGGGAGTCTCCAACATTTTTTCCAAGGGATTATCTAACTCCTCATAAGATAAGAAAAAAAATAGTCTCAACAAAATGCAGGTAAACAGACCTTTAAGAAGAAATGGCAAGTGGGTTCCAAGAGGAATTCTGGAAACTGCCAAAACCAAGGAAAGTCTGAATGTCCAGGTTTCTCTTTGGCAACAGATAGTTTCAGACAAATGGGTACTGAAAGTCATTCATTAAGGTTACTAATGGCAGTGGGAGGAATGTCCTCCTGTCCATTGGCAAGTCCTCATTTTCTATAACAGACTTTTATTTCCACCTGTCTTTTATCACATGCTGTCCCACTGAGTGATAGAACCAGCTCTCCCCTCCCAGGAGAGACAGGGGTTTTATTCAAGGATGTTCCTAGCACCAAAGAAAGAAAATGCTTCGAGAACAGCTTTGGAGCTTTCTTTTTTAAACTTGTTTGTGATAGTGCGCAAATTCAAAATGGTGTCACTTCACAACCTCTTACCTCTTTTTCTTAATTCAAGTTTCCTGGTAACTTTTAAAAGATGTTTATCTTTACATCACTATTCATCCAGATTCCAGGCATTTCTTAAGACTGTGTGTGTCTGGAGACATTATCAGTTCTCTTACCCTTTGTAATACCCACTGCACCAAGTATGTTCACAAAGAGTCTAGCTCTAGTTAATAGCTCATTGCAGGCTACAGGGTATCCACATTTTTACATATTTAGATGACTTGCTTTTTCTTCTGTGTGGAGTCTGCATGTCCTCCCCGCAGTCAATTGGCAATAAAGACATGCAGATAGGTGTGTGCATGAATGGGTGTGCCTTCTTTGAAGGTTGGGCATCGGGCTGGCAACTCGGCACTGTAAAAATCCACTGCCAATCATTAGCGGACTGGAGTTCCACTGTGGTGACCCCAACCGGGAAAAGCCAAAAGAAGAAGACTTGCTTTTTCAAAGTGTTAGGAATCTCTCTCGCTCTCTCTCTCTCAGGTGAGAGATCTTGTGTACAATTGGGATTCCAGGAGAACATTCAAAAGTGTTTCTTCGCTCCTTCTTACAGCATTGTGTTTCTGGGATGTCAACTAGACACCACAATTCAAATAGTTCCTGTTCCACAAGAAAAAGATAGATCTATATCTATTTCTAGGGTTATCCACTCAGATGCCAATCACTATGAGAGAATACCTCAGGATTTGGGGTCTCATGCCTTCTATGATTCCTGTGATACCCCTGGCAAGATTCCACATGAGTAAGATACAATGGTAACTGAAGTCTCTTTGGTCCCACCACCAACATCCTTTGTCTTTTCACATCCCAGTACTGGCGTTTGTCAGAATAGCAATCACTTGGTGGAGCCAACAGATATCCCTAAATCCAGGCCTTCCCTTCTCACGACATTTTCCAAAGCAGCTGGTTTCCTCAGACACCTTGGACTTTATTTGGGGAGCAGTCTCAGAAGAGATAAAAGTGCAAGATGTGTAGGACAGATGCAAGCACATAACTATAAAAGAGATGCTTGCCATGATCAAAGCAATCAATTCTTTGAGTCATCTTTAGTCCCCAGGACCTCTTTAAGTGGTTGTAGGCAATACCACAGTCATGTTGTACATCAAGAAGCAAGGGGTAACTATGTCATCCCTCCTTTGCAGGCTAACCATGTTAGCTTGGGATATAGCTTCACAGCACAATCTCACTCCACAGGCATCCTACATTCTGTCAGAGCAAAACTGTGTGGCAGACAAGCTAATCAAGACCAGACCCTCACAAATGTAAACTAGATTAGGGGGTCATCCAAGATTGAATCCATTTGTAAGGAGTTCTGCAAGTAGACCTCTTTGCCTCTCCTCTGAACAATCAGCTAGCAAGATTCTGCTCCAGCACTCTGTCCAAGATGGTCCGGAAGACAAATGTCTTTCCTTTTCCTGGAATAGGAATACTCCTGTGTACTTTTCCAAGCGTTCTTCTAATATCCAGGGTACATGTGAAGATTCAGAAGGAATCCCGCAAGATTGTTGTGCTGACTCTCTTCTGGCTCAGGCAACCATGGTTCTCCTTCTTTTGGAAATAGCCGGGGGCAATCACCACAAGCTTCCTCAGAGACCAGATCTACTCTCTCAAGAACAGGGTTGTTTGATATGCACCATCAACAATTAAATTCAGTTGACTGCCTGGATGATAAGGTCTTAATTCTTTTTAGGCACCTCTTTATTGAGGCCATGCAGCAGGTACTAATGGAGGCAAAAGAACTGCTACTAGAAAATCATATATTAGCAAATGGAAAACGTTTTCCAGTTGGTGCCAACAGCATAACCAGCATTCAGTCAGGGCTAGTTGTTCTCTGGTTTTACAATATTTGTGTGAGTTACTATCCTATGGCCTTCCTTAATTCTCTGTCAATGTTCATTAATCTACCATTTCAGCATGTTTGCCCATGGATCCTTTTCTTTCAATGCAGTCTCGTGTCAAAATGTTTTTGAAAGGGGTTTTGCATAAGAAGCCTTCAAGAAAACTGATGGCCCCTCCTTGGGCTCTTACTTTTGTGTGTGAGAAGCTAACATTTATGCCATTTGCGCCATTTGAACTAGCTAACATGGCTAACTTGAGGTTCTTAACATGGAAAACAGTTATACTGCTTGCCCTGACCTCTGCAAAAAGAGTATGAGTTGCAAGCTGTTATGGTGAGTCAGCCCTACCTCATTTTCCACAGGGACAATGTTTATTTGAGAACTAGTCCTTTTATGCCTGAAGTAGTATCTGAGTTTACTTTAAGCCAAATTATCTGTCTCCCCATTTTCTTTCCAGAACCCGAAAATGAGGGAGAAAGGGTACTCCATCCCTTGGATATTAAAACACAACTCAAGTACTATCTTGACAGAACTAAATCTTTCAGATCTTCACATCAAACACTATTTCAAAATGGTTGTCTAAGGCTATTACTTTTTGTTATACTCACCGAAATATAGCTATTCCAGGCAGGGTCAAAACCCTTCATCTAGGGCTTGGCTTCATCTGTGGCTTTTTGGAAAGGGGTGGATTCTAAAACTATTCCTAAAAGCAGCAACTTGGTCCTGTGCACATACTTTTTCAAAAGACACTAAGCTTGATTCCTTCTTTAGGTCTAGATCAGGCTTTGCAAGGACCATTCTCCATGGGCTCTTGGACTTTTTTCCTTCTACCTCTTAAGTGTAGTAAGCTATGATAATCTGACCATATAGCTAAGACTACTGTAGCAGTGATCAATATGATTAACATAGTATAGTTCTGCAAGTAAACTCACTGTAAGATTAGATGTTTGAATGATCCCTGCTGCAGTAGCCACTCCTTCCCTCCATCCACCTTGGTTTTTGATATGTTGTTGATAGTGTGTGGTTATTTAATTTTTGTTCTTACTAGCATTGTCTTTTCAGGGCTCAGCCTCCGTCTTTCAAATGTCAGGAAAGCTCTGTAGGGCTTGGCTCCTAAATCCATCTTTTAGTCAGCTCAACTTGAGCAGCCTGATAGTTTGAGTGCGTGGAAGGCACCCTGAAGCTTTGGAAGCTGGCCGGCTGCTATATCCTTGGCAAGATATAACCCATGTAGCAAAGGCTACTGCACCAATGATCATTCAACTGTTATGGTAAGTTTACTTACACAACTGTACGTTTTAGTCATGCTATTTTGAGTCTTGATGTTTGTCTTTCATTACAGACCTACCTACATGCTATTGAAGGGTATGGTGTGAAATGCCACAGCTGGAAACAAAAAAATTCATTGCCAGTGCCCATTTATATCACATTAGACTGAAGATACTGCTAGGTGTTTGTTAGTAATTATAAAAATAAACAATATTTTCATACATATTTAATACTTGAAAAGCCAAGTGACTTACTGTCTATTGCATGGCATCAGGTGAAACATTAGAAGCTGCTGAAGAAAGCTGTTATTGATATTTGTACTGTAAGTTGTACAATTTGAACTATATTGGTAAGTATACAGCCAAGCATGTGTTTTTATTTTTCCATAAATATCTCAATAAACATGCACTCAGATAGGAATTTCTTGTTGCTATGTGAAAGCTTATACCAGTTTAAAAAAGTGTTCTAACAGTATATGTCTGGGTTGTACAGTTTACAAGATATGACAATTTCTTTGTAGAATGTTTAGGAAAAAAAAAATTTGGATTTGTGTATATTTTAATATGTTATAGTATTTATGGAAAAGCTATGAATGCACTATTATCACTGCAAAGAATTCTTCTTACTGATAACATTACTATTTGTACAGTTATAATAGCTTTTATTGTTGACACAATATTTACTTTTGTTTATCTTACGCTTTTTAAACTGATTTTTCAGAGAATGCTCTAGACTGCAAGGATGTGTGTAGGCTGCCAGAGTTGTGACATTCCATACCGTATGAGTGTTAATGAGTTAACTATGTTGGATCAGGTCACCTCAGTTTAAGTTAAGCTTCATTGATTTTATCAACTCAAGAAACACATCACACAGCTGCAATAAAAAAAAAGTGAAAAAGCTTCCCACCATGTGGAGGACTTTGACCCTCACATCCATTTACTTAACATACCAACATCATGTTTGCACAACAGTGAAGAAAAGTGAAAAAATAATTATACTTATTTAAAGTACAGCAAGCAGATCTGATAAATCATGATGAAAGAAAGTTCAGAAAAAACTTCTCAATATAACTAAGCTTCTTGAAGTGTAGGATGACTGTATAATTACTACAGATCTCTGAAGGATGTCTTTTGGTGTGATGCTTTGTTTTGGGTAGGATTATTTGGAACTGTCTTAACTTGACTACTGGTATTGGACCTATTAAGGGTTCCTACCACATAGAACTAATCTGTGGGAGCGGAAATTCATCCAAAAAGACTTTCTGATGCCTCTATATCTGATATATATATATATATATATATATATATATCTCATGAACTGTTCAAAATAGATCATAAGTTATTGGCCCTTTGTTTTCAGACTGGAACTAGGGAAGTACATTCAATAATGCCTGGGGAGTGTGTAGAGTCTAACCTAAGCTGCCATATCAAGTCTCTAAATTCTATACATTATTTCCATAGATATGTGTGCGTGCGTGTGTGTGTGTGTGTGTGTGTGTGTGTGTGTGTGTGTGTATATATATATATATATATATATATATATATATATATATATATATATACACACACACACGTATTTGCTCAACACCATACATTTAATCATACTTTTATAAGTGGTTTTTAACTGTTATTTATGTATTTAATATATTCCTGCATAGTTTTTAATATGATTGTATTTAAACGATGGTTTTACTTTATCTGTTTTTTTAATAAGATTTTTCTTTAAATAAGTGGGCTTTTTTAAGTAATTACTTCACTTGATTTAACTATCTTAGTATTGAAATGGTATAGCTGCAGTGGTGGTGCTGCGGTAGCATTGTCGCCTCACAGTTAGACGTTGCCCGTTCGATTCTCAGTTAGAGCGTCTTCTGTGTGGCGACATGCGTGAATGGGCGTTCCTACGTTGAAGGTTGTGCGTTAGGCCCGGCAAGCCAGCACGTCAAAATCTACTGCCAATCATTAGCGGACCGGAGTTCCTCTGTGGCGACCCCTAACTGGGAAAAGCCGAAAGAAACAAACAAACAAATACTGAAATGGTATATAAGTAAGCAGTGGCCATTGCTATTTCATTCTGAAGAAGTCTGTTTTTTACTGCAGCCCAAAAGCTACTTGTGAATTAAATGCTTTGTTTATTGCTTGTGATGTTTTTGGATTATTTATTCGATTAGGAGCTTCCTTTCTGGAGTTGGTTACCATTTGTACCATGTGGAATTTATTTTTTGATTTATTTATTCGATTAGGAGATTCCTTTCTGGAGTTGGTTACCATTTGTACCATGTGGAATTTATTTTTTGGTTTTAGTCTTGTGCATTCAAATTTTCCACCTTTGGATCCTGCCTTGTTTATTGGTTCATTTGTGTAACTTTGTTCTTGGGCATAGAGACAATAGGATCTATATTATATGAACAAAAGTTCATATAAATGAATGCTGCAAACAGTAAAATGCCAGACTTCGAACCCTTTATTTATATATACACCTCCAACATCACACTACAGTGAGGAAAGAGCAAATTTCCCAATCATCACTGTACCGCAATCTCACAAAAAACACATCGATGAAAAAGCATTTTCACATGTACAGCCATTCAATATTTTAGACTTTCATTCCTGGAATAGGAACCCAAGCAGTAAGGAGCGCACCCACTAAATGAGATCCCTAGTTTGTTCACCCTGGAAGTGACAGTCAGTAGTAATGCGAGTGTTGCAGAAACAAGTGTCTTTTTTCAGTGTTTCTGCAATTAGGGGTGAACTAACCAGATTAATTGGTTTATTTTCAAACTACATGAGCAGCACGCAGCACAGAGGAGCTGAATTCAGAACTCGGACATCGCAGATTTGTCAGGTCGCCTTAGTACTTAGCTAGGACCCAAACAGGATGCTCAATTCACAAAGGAATACACAAATGAGAGCAAAAGGTACTGTTAACTCTAATAATGTGGTTTTAAAAAATCAGGAAAGGATTTTGAACTATGAAGCTGTTTCACAACAAATGAGCTTAAGCAATTGTTTTAATTTTAGTGAGTGGCTAAATAGTGACTTTTCTCTGATGGAGAAACACCACCACAAACCCACTGGTGGTGGGAGAGACAATTTATTAGAGTGGATGCAAACACTAGAGAAAACGTTATTTCACTTTAGAAGTTTGCAGTTAGATAATTTTTATTTAAATGAATACCTACGTGCCCACTGGATACCCCAAGGTCTAGGATATGTTAAGTTTCCTAATGGGGTAATTCCAGGCTCCAGATTTTATTCTGATTTACTTGAGCTGTTTAACAAGCAAGAACTGGAACTACCGACTTTGATAATACAAAATAACAAAGAAACTATTAATGCAATAATTTCTGAAGTAGATGATTTGCGTAACAAGATAAAAAATGATTTGCTATTTTTTGAATACACAACAGATTATGACAATGTGTTTTTGAGGGCTGATTCTCATGTAAATAAAATTAAGGTTAAAAAAATAAGAAATTAGCCAGAGACAAGTTACAGTATTAGAAGGGTGAAGCCTTTTCTATCAATAACAATAAAAATGCTATCACCTCTTTGCAAGATTTTGACAGCACAAATCATAGCATGCAGGAACACGAATCAGGTTTTAGCATACCCCCTAATTAAGAAGTTTTAAGAAGTGACGAAAATGACAATGTTGTCTTTGATATAGCTGGCCCTTTATAATCCCCCCTTCCTGAGATCCGATAGTCTTGCCAGCAAGACATAACCCCATCTAGTGAACAGCACAAGTTAAGCAAACTTAAGGCGGGAGGTTACCAGAAGAGGGGACGGACCAGGAGGGTGAAATCTACAAACAGAGGTCGCTGGAGGCAGACATAACTATGGATTTAGGTCTCCACCATGATATTATCAGGCATAACAGCTTACTATATATAATTATAGTAGTCTTATAGTTACAGATGAGTACTTCTCTTTGTTTGAGAGAGGTTTTACCTTTTTCCCACCCCCAAGATATAACGTGGCTGATTCCCTAATCAAATTTAAGCTATTTATATGAAAATTGAATTTTGCCATCCATTTAATGATAATTCACTTGATGGTTATGGGAACAGTGACAGGATGAAGAAGAAAGTTTAGCTATGCCTACACCCAACCCTATTGTTCAGGTTTTTTTCTAATACATGTGAATGTGATATCTATCAGCAGTATGCATCATGTAATCTGAGACCTAAGAAATATAATGTAAGAAAAGACGAATATCAACTTCAGGAGGAGATTAAAAAGAAGCACTTGATTAGAGTAATGAAGCCTGACAAAGGGGTGTTGTTTTATTTGACAATTATCATATTCAGATGAAATATTAAAAAATTTGAATTAAACAGCTTCCTATGTATCAGCCTCTAGCAATGAGGTAAATATTTCTTACTTCAAAATACACCAATATTTGGAAGACAGTCTATTGCAACATGGTATGGATCTTGATACGTACAAATGTTTTCAAAACCCTAACCCAATAATATGAGTCATTTTCAGAATCCCAAAAATTCATAAGAGACTAATCGACCCTCCTTTTAGGCCTATTGTCTCAGCAGCAGGTTCAAAAAATGTATCCATTTGTAGTAATGGTAGACAGGATCTTAAAACCTGTGCAAGTCTTAAACACCCATATGATTCGAGACAAATGAGATTTTATGAGAAGGTTAAAACTTGATTGCTGGGACAAAGATATTGTTTTCTTAACTGTTGATGTCATAGACTTATTTTCCTGCATCCCCCAGGATATACGGTTAGAATTATTTTATGAGGCATTAATTGAGTTAGATTTTTTGACAAAGGGGCAAGTTAGGCTATTAAAGGAATATGTGGAATTAGTATTAGAGAACAACTATATTTGGTTTGAAGGCAAAATTTTCAAGCAAATAAAGGGTATAGCAATGGGGGCTGCATGTACCCCCATTTCTGCAAGTTTAGTGATGCTCTCCTGGGAAAGGTACGATGTGTTTTTATCTGAATATCAGAAATACATAAAATTGTATTGAATGATCCTTGACAATATATTTATTTTGTGGTCAGGGGACGTTGTGACAGTCCTGGAGTTTATCAATTACATTAACCAGACTACACCCTTTCTAAGGTTCTCCCACCAAATTGAGCTAAACCAAATTAACTACTTAGATACTACAATTATGAAAAATACTACAGGATTTTCATCTAACATTTGTTGGAAATCCACATTCTCCAATAGCTGTTTACATTTTAATAGTGCCCACCCTTTCACACAGAAGAAAAGTTTGGTCAAGGGCCAGTTTGTTAGAGTGGCATGTACGGTTTTGCATAGGAAATTACTTCATATGGAGAGGATCAAATTAGAAAACATGTTTATCAAAAGACAATACCCAGTCTCACTGGTTAAATCTGTCAGGGATGAGATCTCAAAAGGGTGGGGAAAGAGATATTGTGCCCTTCTAGGGATAGGCCTTGATATCCCCAGAACTGCCAATGCCAAGTCAAATAAAGAAATGCTTCTAAGTAGTTTGAAATGTATCACTCTTCCTCCTCCTCGCCAAGAGCTGGACCAGAATGATCAACCAACTAAATACTGTAGGGCCCTTACATTACAGTAATTATTGTAAGACATTGTTAGTATTTATGGGTGTATCTTGACCAGTGATGACAAGCAGAAAAATATAGTAGGACAAAGACCTGTTTTTATTTTTAAATGAGCTAGTAATATTAAAAAGATTGTAGAAATGAAGAATCCCTACACATTAATAAAAAAAGAAAAGGCAAAAGAATGTGTCGGAATTGTAGGCAATGCAGACACATTTTAGAGTGTCAGCAGGTCCAGTTCAACAATAACCTGAAATCAGTTGTCTTTTCACAAGATGGGAATTGTCTAAAAAGGGGATGATATACTTACCAATTTGTTCCATCCGACTGTATGGTTGACTGTCTTCAAAATACATTTGCACAATAGGTCTTTTGTTTGTTACTCTATATTTTCCACAAGCACTTTTATTTAGAAGAACTGGGTGATGATACCTGCATGTGTCATAGCCTAACCTAACTTGGTAATCTATTTTAATTATTTTTTGCACAGCTTTTGAGTGCTGAGGAGTCAACTGAAAAGCAGACAAAAGATCTCACAGATGTAAGAGAAGAGCTGTCTGCAAAAGTAGCAGAACTTTTAAAGCTGAATACAGACAAACAGAAACTGGAGGTGGATCTGTCTATCCTGAGTGAGAAGCACAAAACTGCACAGCAGGAAGTAAGACATTAAAAAGATTAGCTTACTGGAATTAAAACTGTTTTAGGTTCTTTATACCAGAATTTGGAGACAGAGTCCTTAAGTATTCATTTTTCTTGCTATTATAGATACTACTGAATTGTTGTCCAATAGCATTGCAAATTCATACTCTTGACACTTAATGCCACATTTCACTTGCAGGATGCTTTTAGAAATGGAGCATTTTATAGATCATTTCATGAATCAGCAAATGCTCTCCTGTCTGTATTAAGATTTAGTTTTGCATTTTCTCTCTACAATTTCAATAAATTATTGTTTATTTGAAGGGTGTCCTGCAATATTTAAGACAAAAAGTCCCCTTCACTTTCTAGTAACTCAAGATTTCTGCTCCTGTGGATATAGCTCACATTAAGAATTTTGATGGATTTGGCTGCCATTTATCAGTTCATTATCATAATTGGTTATTATCAAAGTCCATCAGGATCAGGAAGCTGGACCAAGCCCCAGTGAGTGAGGGGTCCTATTTTTGCAAAAGAATGAGTGCATATATGCACAGTAGCATCAGTACAAAACACCTGTTGTTGTATTGCACCCTTTTCCCCTCCAGCTGTTCTGCAAAGATACATGACTGCAAGAATGTTTTTTTAAGCAGCAGATACATTGATTTTGTATATGTGAAACCCATGTGTGAAGCCCTTACCAAAAGCCAGATTCAAATCGGCAAAGAAGGGCAAGTGACACACCACAAGAACAGATATAAAAAAATCATAAAAGATTTTATACACACACACACACACACACATATATATATATATATATATATATATATATATATATATATATATATATATATATATATATATATATATATATATATATATATATATATATATAAACTGGGACTCTGTGTGTGTACAACAATAACAGGTCTGGATTTTTAATCTATGGTGCAAGTTTTGGAAAATACTGCTAGAACACTTTTATGTAACTTATTAAGTTAGTAAAATGTTTTCTGCTTTAAATACATTTTTGCAAGTAAGCATTAGTTTTCCAAGGCATCTTCCTGTTCAAGTTCTGATCATGTTAGTCCTTAGGATCTTTCACCTCTCTACATTATTTCCAGAAGAACATCCTTCTATATTTTGTATGTGTTTTTTATGGGGGGGTTGTTGCTGCTATTCCCTCCCTCCTAGGTATGAATTTTATTTTCTTGATGGGCTGCTTTGATGCCCAAAGCTAAATTATGAAGTGTTTTCTTTACCACCCATTTTTTTTTTCTTCTCAGTGGTTGTTGGCCTCAGGATGATCTGGCTCCAATATATAAGACAAGCAGAAGGATTTAAATAAAAGTAAAAAGTCATATTGATGAAATGTGTGGGGTGGGAGCTGAGAAATAGGGAGAGAAGCATTTTGGATGCAGGCCCTTAAGGAGATTATAAACAACCATACAGAATATTATATTTAAAAAGTAACAGAAAATATTTAAGAACTATAAACCAACATAGGAATGAAGAAATTAGATTTTTACTATTGGGATGGTTGCAAGAAGGGGCATAGAAAATAGGCAAGAAGGGCTGGAATTTATTAGAGACAATTACCAAAGGAATCAGTCAACTGAGCGCAAATAACTGTGGAGGGAAAAGTAACTAAGTGGGATGACATCAAATGGAAGTTTAAACTGCAGATTAGACATTGCCTTCCCTACCAAGGATTAATAGCAGAGTATAAGAAAAGAGAAAGTAATATGGGAACTCTGAGTGAAAAAAACAGCTGGGGGTGTGGTGGAAAAGGCAAACATAATTACTTAAATGTTTTTTTTTTTTTTTAATTTGCAGATTTAAAATAAATCCTTGCTGAGTACTTTGTCAGAAATGTTGGCAGAGTAAATGGCTATAACTGATTAAATGAGTCTTTTGAGAGGGGATATAAGATTATAATTGTGTTAAAATAATGTGGCCTTGCTAAGTTTAATGTTATTGGATGACAAAAATGCATTGACTTGAAAATGGAAATCAAAATCTGAACCATCCATAACTAAAGTATTGAATATAATGGAGATAAAAGAATTGGAGGTAGGATTTTTAAGAAATGGAAGAAGAAATGTCATAGAAATAAGTGGAATTTGTGATAACAATACATGCAAACTAATGTTCAGGAGGAGGAGTTAAATTTAAGGGAAGGTATGACATAAGTAATATTTGTAATGCTGGCGAGAATGATAATTGTCAAAAAAAGAAAACATATACGTATGATTCATCAGGCTAATGAAAACTGTTTACAATGGTTTAGTTTCTTTTATTTAACTGCATGTGTACCCACACCATTGTAAGGTGTTAAAAATGATCCAGGTGTTTTCAGTGTACTTTCCCATTATTGAGGAATCATATGACCACTGTTCTCTCAGATTATGGGGAGCAGTGGATATATCCCCAAAGCTAGGCTCTGATGCAGTGTCCATGGTAGCATTAAATTCAAGATGAAAAGCAGAAAAACACTGCTAATCCTGTAGGTAAGGTTATTATCCTTTCACAAATGTGAATTTATATTTCCCTTAATACATTCCTTTCAACTGTTTCTAGCTTTCTGTTAACAAGTAGTAATTACCAGCCCACTATTTGCATCAGTAAACTATGCAGTACTGTTACACAAAGACTGTCAATGCCTAAGAATAAAACTATAGCTTGTAGAGTTGGTAATACAGTCAGAAATAAACAATAAAATAGCATTATGCAAACACTGTCAGTTCCTAAATATAAAAATATAACACACAGTGTTGGTGATGCAGGTAGAAATATGGGGAGGGGGAGGAGGTTGGCATAATGGTTAAGGTCTTAACCTCATAGATACAAAGTACAGGGTGTGATTCTGACCAGTGATTATTGATTAGGCGTATAATAGTCTGCAGACTGCTAGTTTAGTGTTAACCTATGAACTATGGAAAATATACTTTAATAATTCTACAGAACAAAACCGATCTGTTAGAAAAAGCCATGGTTTTGTTATACGTACTGCCTTGTTCACCAAATCAACATTATGTTTCCATCACCTCAGTACAAGTAATAATGTATATCTGTATGAATAGGTATGTGAAAAGAAAACTCCATATCTGTATTAATGAAAGATGATAAACGTCCCTGGGAAAAAAAGAAGTTTTGATAAAATTAATCTTGCTAGTGTGTTCTTATGTTAAATGGCCTGGAGAGGCTTTCAGTGCTCAGTGTTGTTTGTCCTCTCAGTGGCTTTGCTGTTTTTCAGATGTTTGTTGGCAACATTCCAGTTCACTGCTGCTGAACCCAGTTCATTATGCCTGATGTTGTATAATATTAACAAACAGTACCAGAGAAGGAATGATTGATACCTGTATGATAGCAACGATGTGTAATTGAATTTTGTTCCCCTAGGTTGCCAGCAGGGACCAGACTGCTATGAAACTAAGTGCTGAGTTAAAAACATGTGAAGAAAAAGTCAAAGATGCAGAAGAGGAGGTAAGAAACGTGCATGTATTTTCCCAGAATACAGATGGATCCTCACTGTAGATTGAACTTAATGTCCATTGCATTATCATGTTTAGAAACTAGAACTGTGGGGGTTCATTATCAGTGGTTTAATAATGCGCTAAGCATGCTGTTTGGGGTGGCAGTCATGATTTTTCACCTTCTGAGACTGCACCATGCTGTGTAGCTTTCCTGGGGACTCTATTACTGCTTTTGGCTGACTGCCATCAAAACTAAGCAACCCATTGAGACTTACAGTTTCCTGAAAGGGGGACCTGGGTGTGATAATTATTTTTAATTCAACTACAGCAAGCTATCAGATGTTGACATGCAAATAATGCAACATTGCTTTTCTACGCCTTTGCAGACCACTCTCCTTCCAAATGGTATCTGTCCTTAAAGTAAATTATTTGAAATAAATTCCCATTAATAAGGCCACCCTAGCAGATAGGGACAGTTGTTGAGGTAATAGTCATAGCACAGAAGACTGAATACTTTTGTGTGTCTGTCTTGTGCTGTGTGTACAGAAGTGATAAATATAAAGCGCTAGTGTTTCTGATACTAAATAAAGAAAATAAATTAAGGATCAGAGCCATGGAGTAGGCACTGTATATTTAGCTACTAGTAACTTAAATGTGTTTTAGGAAAATAACAAGTCACCTTTATGAAAACTTTAAATTATAAATCTCACATTCAGAAACTGCTATTAAGTTAGAAGAAATATAATTTAATTTTCAGTACTAAAGAGAAAAGAAGTGCAATAAAACAATTCACATTAAAAAATGTGTAATTCAGTTTCTACGGGGTCCTCATTGTATCCAGCAGATACCATCTTGAAGATGACCTGACAAAGCTTGAAGGGTATTTTTTGCTGGTTTGATCTCATACAGAATGTTTTGACCTTCATTTATTTTCTGAAAGCCATTTATCCTGTTTTACATTTGCTTGATAGCAGAAGACAATAATCCTGTTTAACTGCTGTTTCAGTGCATTTAACAGTTTACATTTCCTCATTACGCTTCTCCACCTGTTCTGTTTTCTACTGAATGCCTCAGTGGGTTTCTTCTCCATCACCCAATGTGGTAGTCCATTGTATGGGTTAGCATTCCTCTCTGTCTGTGAAGAAATACTTTCAGAGATTAGGAAGTGGTTTGCCTGTACAGTCTGCGGACTTCCACCTTCCTTCCACATTTGTCCTTGCTGTCCATGGTGACTCATTGTCACCTCCGTGACGTTTATATTATGCAACAGTATTATTTGTTCACTATCTGTACTGGTATTAAATAAGACGAAGTGTAGTACTTGTAGACTGTGATCATATCTCATCCCTTCTAGCTTGTATCATTCTAGTGGTCTTTTTTTCAATTTCTTCAAGCAGCTTTATGTCTGTTTCCTTACATGGCCTCTAGAACTGCACACAGTAATCAGGGAGTGATCTGACCTGAGACCTTAAAGCCTGTTTGCTTCTAGAGTCTGTCTTCCTAAAGACACAGCGCCGCATTCAAACTGCTGCTAACACGATCCTCTTGCTGTGCTGCTGGTGTGGCTGTAATCAACACCCTGACATGCTTTTTGTGCTGTAGCTTCTTTACTTTGACTCCCTCCAGTCGTCCGTGCATTGTTGTGGATTAACTGTAGTACTTTGCATTTGTTTGAAATGAGTGTAAACTGCTACTACCTTTCAGCTCCTATGGTCAGCCTTCCCAAATCCTTTCCTGGACTCTCCCCTCCCATCCTCCACAGCTGCATCAGTAGTTGTGTCATCAGCAAAGAGGCTGATCCTGATGTTCATCGTGCATTCAGCTGCAGTCATAACAGATGGGTTCTCCTGCCGTCAGGCGGGTCCTCGGTTGGCCGAATTCCAAAGTCTAGGTCTGGCGTCGGTTGTCGTCGCTTCTTCCCTGACGTCAGTGCGACGATGCCATTTTCTTCAGTCTTTCTTGCCGCGCGGTGCCCGAAGCAGAAGCAGTTTGCAAGTGCCGGTCGGCCAGCTCCTGAGATTACGAATATTTTGCAACCGAAGTCTTCTTGAAAGCTAAGTACCCCATTGGGGAAACTTTTCTTGCCTCAGACCGATGTCAGACAAAGTTAATAATTGCATTTCATGTGGGAAGCAAATACCGCATAAGGATTTTCATTCCCTCTGCATTCCTTGCTTAGGCCCAGACCACGACGTCTCGGCCTGTCGTTTTTGTGCTACATTCAACAGACGCACCATTAAGCGTCAGGCGGAGTTCGCCCAACACTATTTTGGCAAAAAATTTAATTACATTATGTTGTCGGATACTCCGACTCCAGTTTTGAGTAAAAGACGCAAAGATAAGGACCGACATATGAGGTCCGCGGCTTCTACCGACACCACGCCAAAGCCGACTACAGGTGGTCCGGTTCTCAGTGAGGCGCCTACGCGGCCCCTGACTACTGACGACACTTCATTGGCGGTGTCTACTGTACCCGAGGTCGCAGGCTCTTCGGCCCACACCCTGACTACCGATACCGAAGCCACTCTTGGCACTGAAACTCAGAGTTTAGACAGGTCTGCTACCTCTCAAGGTGTCTTCAGGCCTTCCTCTTCTTTTTCCATCAAGGCTTTCACTAAGTCTAAAGCAGCCATGCATACTAAGAGACAAGCTCCACAGGGCCCTTCTCAAGGCCCCATGCCTAAAAAGCAGATGCTAAAAATGGCTGAGGATTTGATTACTCTTATCAGGGGTTCTCAATCCCCCCTGGACAAAAGGCCCAGAGTGGAGGAAGAATCCCCCTCCTCGGACCAGGCCTCCATTATTTCAGAGCATTCTGATGACCAGGAACATTCATACTCCCCTTTTGAGGATTCTGATGCAGAGGAGTCTATTCCCTCTGTCTCCCCTCTGAGGATTACTCTTTTGGGGAAACCTTGCATACCTTGAGGGAACACTTCCACTGGGAAGGCCAAGAGTACTCAGACTCCAAGAAAAGGCTTAGGGGTTTTCTCTGGCTCCCTCAGCACAGGCCTCTGGCTATACCTCCTGTCTTAGACATTCTAGATGATGTGTATTCAGAGACCTGCCTTAACCCAGACTCTTTAACTCCAGCCCCAGTCAATCCTGACAGGTATTACCGGGTTCCTGACTCACACCAATTCCTATACAAAAGCCATGCGGCTGATCCAGAAACTATCTCACACTGCCCCAAGGGAATTAAGGCCTCCACTGCTAAAAATCCATTACCTTCAGAAAGAGATTCCAGAGCTTTAGAAAGGTGGGGGAAAAAGGTATACACCACGGCCACCTTAACCATGAGGGCATTAAACTGCCAGTTCCATATGTTAAAGTACCAACAGTTTCTGTTATCACAGTTGAGAAGCAAAATGTCACAACCTGAACAACCAGACTTGAAGGAGTTGCAGGATTTGATGCATAGTGCAGAACAAGTGGGTAAACATACCTTGCAATGTGGTTTTGATGCTTTAGAGGCCTCATGTAGAGCTGCTGTTACAGGATCAGTCATATGTAGACATGCCTGGCTCAAAGAGCAAACCTTACCAGATCATGTCAAAGCTAAATTACTAGATGCCCCTCTGCAAAAAGATGTATTATTTGGTGTTAAAGCTGAGGAGGTATTAAAGAAAATGGAGGAAAAGACTAAATCAATGCAAACAGTGAAAGATTTCCTACAGGTACAACCTCCATGTTTCAGTAGAAATTGGCCTTCCAAAAATTGGTCCTTTCCAGCCACGGACAGACCCCAAAGAGGTAGATACAGGCGCCCGAGGGGCAGAGGGCAATCTCAAGGATCATTTAGAGGCAGACAATGGCAAGCTCCTACACAAAGAGGTGGTGAGGATAGTTCACAGCCATTCAGAAAGCAGGCCCAATGACTTTCCCCTTTGCATGCCAAGCAAGGCTCAAATGGCAGCACCTTCAGGTGGAAAACTGGCATTATTTTTGAAAAATTGGCATATTGTCACAAAAGACAAATGGATCCTGGACATTATAAACAGAGGCTACAGATTCCATTTTCACACCCTTCCAAAAATGAGAGGCATGCCAAACCTGCCACACAATCAAAGGGCAGATGCACAAAAACAAATTTCAGATCTCATGGACATGAAAGCTATTCAAGAGGTACCTACACAAGAACAAGGTCAAGGTTTTTACTCCAGGTACCAAGGAAGGGAAAAGATTGGAGACCTATTTTGGACCTATCCATCCTAAACACATTTTTACTCGTGCCAAAATTCAAGATGCTCACATTACAGCAGCTTCTTCCCATGCTGGGCAAGGAGTCTTGGCTGGTAACATTGGAGGCATACCTGCATGTCCCAATCAGACAAGATTGCAGAAGATACCTCAGATTTCTTGCAGGTTCAACCCATTATCAATTCTCTGCATTGCCCTTTGGCTTATCTACTGAACCCAGAGTATTCACGAAATGCCTGGCATCAGTAATTGCCTACTGCAGACTTCAAGGGATACAAATATACCCATATTTGGACGACTGCCTGATCCAAGCAGACAGCAAGCACATACTTCTGAAACATCTGGCTTTTGTAATAATGTTGTTGAATTCTCTGGGATACACAGTCAACAAAAAGAAATCAAGGCTAATACCCTCTCAAACAATAATTTTCCTGGGTGCCAACTTGGACACAAACACCCAGATGGCCTACCTCACACCAGAGAAACAGGGCAACTAACTCAATACTTCAGAAAACTAACAAATTTCACCAGGCTGACTGCAAGGAAAATCCTGCAGGCTCTGGGATTCATGGCATCTTGCATCCTACTAATCCCATGTGCAAAGCTGCATATGAGGAAACTTCAATGGTACCTGAAAAACCTATGGTCTCAACACAGCCACAGTTTGGAAACAATAATACCACTGATTCCATGTCTTCAAAAGGAATTTCTGTGGTGGGCTCAAGCATGCCAAAGAAACACAGGTCTCCCATTCTGCAAGCCTCAAGCAAATCAAGTCATCACAACAGACGCCTCGGACTACGCCTGGGGGGCGCACATGACAGATCGGTGCATTCAGGGCAAATGGTCCCAAAAGAAAAGCACCTACACATCAATCAAAAGGAAATGCTAGCAGTAATAAATGCTATTATAGCTTTCAAAGACCTTCTGCATCCAGGACAACTATTGATAAGGACAGACAACACCACAGTAATGTGGTACATAAACAAACAGGGAGGAACCCTGTCATACCCCCTATGCAGGCTGGCCATGTCTCTTTGGAACATGGCTCTGGAATTACAAATTGAACTTCAAGCACAGTACTTGCCAGGCAAGGAAAACACGCTGGCAGACAACCTAAGCAGAAATATGACAGATCCACACAAATGGAAGTTGCATCCTCAAGTTTTTACAGAGATAATTCAAGTATGGGGCAGGCCAGACATAGATCTCTTTGCCTCCCACAAAAATCATCAATTGGCAAAATTCTGCTCAAGGACTTTTCATCCACAGGCCTGGAGAGTGGACGCACTCTCTTTCAGTTGGACAACAATGACAGTTTATGCCTTTCCACCTCTTCCTCTGCTGCCAAAAGTTCTATTAAAAACCAGAGCAGACAGACCAAAGATGATTCTCATTGCTCCAGACTGGCCAAGACAACACTGGTACCCACTCCTGAGGAGCCTGACGCATTCCCCACCATGGACCCTACCTCTAATGCCTCTTCTTCTGACTCAGCACAGCTTCAAAACTCTTCACAGTCAGCTGAAAACACTCAATCTGGCCGCATGGAAGATTCCTTAAATTCACAACAGACCCTACTCTCCAAGGAGGTGCAGGATGTCATTTTGGAGGCCAGAAGGCCTTCTACTAGAAAAGCTTACTCCACAAAATGGAAACGGTTTTGTGCCTGGAATGATAAAAAGGGCCAGAATCCTGGAATACTGAATTTACCTCAAATATTACAGTATCTAGCTGAGATGCTAAGCAGTGGACTTTCATTCTCCTCCATCAAAATCCATGCCTCAGCCATTTCTGCAGAATACAACACTGATCCTCCTTTATTCTCTCACCCCCTCTTAAGACAGTTCCTCAGAGGGGCTAAGAATATAAAACCCCCAAGGAAACAACCAGTACCTGCTTGGGACCTCAATTTCATTCTAGAAAAACTGACCTTGCCTCCTTTTGAGCCAACTGCCTCAACAGAATTGCAGTATTTGTCCTGGAAAACAGCCTTCCTTCTGGCTATCACCTCAGCTCGTAGGTTATCGGAACTACAAGCTCTCATGGCTGTGCAGCCTTTCATCATTTTCCATCAGGACAGAGTTTCCTTACAAACCAATCCGTCCTTTATACCAAAGGTGGTATCCAGCGTAGCTTTGAATCAGGCTATCCACTTACCTAACATTTACCCTAATCCTCAAAACAAAGGGGAGAGACTACTACATTCCTTGGACATCCACAGACAGCTGCGTTATTATTTGGACAGAACAAAGCCTTTCAGAAAATCAGTGCAACTCTTTGTGCCCTATGCTACAGGAGCTCAAGGGAAGCCAATTTCCAAACAGACAATCTCAAAATGGATAGCCCACTGCATACGCTTTTGTTACTCCTTTCATGGTAAAACTGTACCTGCAGGCATCAGATCTCACTCCACAAGGGCCACAGCTACCTCTGCAGCTTTCCTCAGAGGGGTTCCTACCAAAGATATTTTGGAAGCAGCCACTTGGAGTTCTGTGCATACCTTCTCCAAGCACTATCACCTACCATTATACTCCAAAACTAGAGCAGGCTTTGCCACTGCAGTCTTTCAGGGCATCCTGGCTCCTCCTAGTTCCACCTAGTGCCTACCACTGCTTTTTTAGCTTTGGGATTCTACCCATCTGTTATGACTGCAGCTGTATGCACAATGAACATAGTACAGTTTTGTACCTACCATAAATGTAGATGTTCAAGTGCTAATACAGCTGCAGTCCAGGTTTCCCTCCCTCCTTCCCCTCTTGGGACAGGCCTATTGGCTAACACCTCCTCATACAACCTGATTGGGGTATTCATTTATGGTGTATTTGCTTGCAACTACTGTTTTTGATTATATTGCATTGCATTATTACATAAATTTATGTATTGCCTTCCTTCTGGGGGCACCTGACATCTGGGGCAAGAAAAACTGAAGAAAATGGCGTCGGCTGGTTCTTTTATACTCCTGTCGCACTGACGTCAGGGAAGAAGCGACGACAACCGACGCCGGACCTAGACTTTGGAATTCGGCCGACCGAGGACCCGCCCGACAGCAGGAGAACCCATCTGTTATGACTGCAGCTGTATTAGCACGCGAACATCTACATTTATGGTAGGTACAAAACTGTACTTTCTGTATTCCCTGGCTATATCTCAGCAAATGCACTGAAGAGCGCAGGCCAGGGCCTAGGACTGACCCCTGTAATATTTCACTTCTCCCATTCCTAATTGGTGACACTGCCCTATCCCTATTCCTAATTGGTGACACTGCCCTACTCCCTTTCCTAAATGGTGATACTGCCTTTCTTCTCGTCATAACCCCGTGTGTCCTACCATTCACTGATGCAGCACTTCCATTTGTCAGCCTTAGTCTTACCCTCAGCTCCTCCAGCTTTCCTTCTGTCATCAGTCTGGGATTGATTAAAATGCCTTGCTGACATTCAACTAGACCAAGATTACTGATACTCCCCTCTCAAGTTCACCCGTAACTCAGTCATAAACTGTATCAGGGCTGATTGACAGCAGTTTGTCTGTTCAGGAATCTTTCTCAGTTGCTGTCCTGGAGATTTCCGTCCTGTAGAATTTCTACCAGTCTTCCCCTTAGGATTCTTTTTGACTTCCCCTACCCCTACTGTCAAGCTATCAGGCCCGTAGTTCTACAGATTATTTTCCCTGTTTCTCTTTTAGCACACTTGTTTCCATCCAGATCCTATGCATTTCTGTACTAGGCATTGATCGGTTGAAAACCTCCATCTCAGATTATCAAGCCACATTGACCAAATATTTATGTGAGTCTGCCCATCTGCTCCTCACTGATAGTCAGTTTCCTCTCCACCTCTTGCCACTCTATCCCTCTGTCTACAGTTCTCCCCATTAAACCTTCCTTCCCTTCTAGTATGGTACCTTCCATTTACTTTCCTTTGTGAAGACTGAAGCAAAGAACCTTTACCTTTTGCAGGTATTCTGTGATCTCCTTCTCATCTTTGCTCAGCATGGCTTGGTCTGGCCTTTCTTTCCTACTTGCTGCTATGTATATAAAAAAAAATCCATTGTTTCTCCTCTTGATTTATTTTGGTCATGGCCTTTCAATTCTAGCCTCTACTATCCTATATTTATTTCCTTTTTTTGCTAGTGTTCTTGTACTGTGTTATTCCATCTCCTCACGACCTTCTTTCCATCTCCTGCAGGCTTTGCCATTTGCCCTAATTGCTAGCCTGACATTAATCTTCCTTTGTATGATGAGCCAGAAACTAGCCCAGCAAGCAATAGGTGTATGATGTATGGGATTCACATGTGCACTTTTGGGCAATTCAGAGGATCACAGCTTGGTGTTTTTGCAGATTCATTTTATGATGAAAGTACAGTTCTGCTCTGATTGCATAGTGCTGCATAATGTTATTTTTTAATGTGAAGCCCTGTATACAATCTTTTTTTTAGTTTTACATATTTATAATCACTTTGCTTATCTAAGTAAAGTCTGAGCATCAGCTAATTGCACTCGGAATTAAAGGTCAAGTTGGGTACATATTTAATCAGCTGATCCATTTCAAGGTTAACTCAGTTAACAGCTGCATTATGTAAGATAGAAGGTCCTACACTAATAACACATTCCTGTGCAGTTCTTTGGGGTGGGGGAGGTCAGTCCTCCAACTTACTGGCATACCTGTAGTTACTGTGACTACAATGCAGGTGAAAGATCAGTCTGTCCTTAGCTCTGGTTCGTCTGTCGTAAGACTGTAGAAGTAACTCCCATCTCAGAGATGCTAAATATTTATTGCAGTTTTACATTTTAGTGGGTTATTACAGCTGACATTTTTTCTATGTTTAATTTTGATTAAAGTTTACGTTGAAACTCTTGGAAAGATTAAAACGCTGACCTGTTAACAAGCTGCTTGCTGTATTCTAAAGGTACTGTGTAACTCTGAGGAAATAATTTTATCAGACAGTGTTTCTGGGTCACATGAGGAACACTTTGTCCAGAGTGCTTACCCACTTAACAAATAGAACAAAAATTAAAAAAAATGCAAATAAACATGCAGTCTCGTCTTTTAAAATTGTATAATAGGATGGAAGAAAATAGTGTTTATGCAGATATCAGGTTTCTTTCAGCAAGGCCCATAGACAAAGAGTTGAAAGGAATGGAAAAAGACTTGAGAAAAATAGCGAGAAGTCTGACCATGTCGATTTGACGAACAATAGCATGAAGTAATATACGTGGGAAGCATGGTCCTGGGTGGTGATGATGCAGCAAAGGATCCATGTTTAGACTTTGCTGTGTTCTCAGGAATTAATTTCAGCCATGATTTTTTACTTTTTCATTTGCGTGCTAGAGAATTTAGGTATTGCAGTAGATAATTAAGTGACAAGGGTTTCACAGCCAGTATTCAGTCTTGAATCTTTTCTTGTGATGGAGCCTTGTCATCGGCTTCTGACTAGTGGGTTGTTTGCGTCAGTCTCACAGTGTGCCTTCCTTTCTTGCAGCAGAACTTGTTGCATATCCTCATGATGAATGCTTCATTAGCAGGTATGGAATCCTGCCTTGGTCAAGGTGAAGAGAGTCTTCTCTGAAAGGAAATGTCATATTTACCATTTGTAACTTTAGGCAATGTTTCTTGTTCCAGAAAACTCTGGAGAAGGAGCTGAAAACAGAGCTTCTACTGCTGTGGTAGGCAACCAGTCTGTCATGCAGTACATAGTCATGTAGGTTACACTGCTTACCCCATACAGAGACATTAAGTATGCCTGAAAGTGAACCACAGACCATGTCATCAATTTACAGAAGGTCATATGACAGGAGTAATGACTGCTTAAGTGAAGTCCTTCAACTTCAGCTTCAGTCCACTCCTGCAACTGAAAATTTGAGAATCTTGTTTCATAGATTCATAGATTAGTACTAAGCTAACTGCCCTTGCGGGCCATTGTAAGCCTAGCCAATTATCTCTTGTGAGACTCAAACCCTGCACCTTGTGTTTGTAAGACAAACACCTTAACCATTAGGCCACCCGCCCAACCCTTTCGAAGTCTTGCATAAGTGGACATCATGGCAGCAAATTTATTTGTCACTTGAGAAGCACATTTATTTATTTATTTATTTATTTTTATTTAACATTTGTTACCCGGGAAAGTCCGACTTGGAACTAAGCCAATTTTCGGCAGAGACCCGGGGAAAAATGCCCCAGATGCAGTCCTTCCCATGTTATTCTCAATCAAGCAGTATGGGAGACGCTGATGGTGGGCAAATTATCTTTTCTGTGACAAAGAGTATTTCTGCATGCCTTTCCTGTTACCTCTAATTCTGAGCTTCATTGCTCACTTTAAAGAAGAAAAAAGATGATCTGTCCTTATTGTCCTCTTTTGGCAGAGAGCTATGGTTTCATGGTCTCAGGTCCCTGGAAATTCAGGAAACCATCTCAATACAGGCCAAGGAATCTCCCCTCACCTGAGGTAAAAATCAACTCATCTGCCTGTTAATCCAGACCACTTGTTGTCATCAGATATTTTAGCTGGAGTCTCAAAGGTGATTAAGGTTAACTTGCAGCCATCAATTCTTCATACTTGCTTTATTAAGTAGAAAAGTGCCTTGTTTTAGTTGAGGTGCAACATGAGTTGGTGACTTTTTTCAGATGCCTGTATGATTTGCACCTCAGTTATTTCATAGTCAGACTACATGTGTCTTGTATCTATGTCCTTCATGACCTCATGGGGGCACGACTATGACCCAGTATCATGTAGGTAAGCAGATTATCAAAGGAGTTTTGCATCTCTGACCACATGTGACTAATCTTTCTTGAGCCCTTAACTACACGATCAACAAGCTTACCATCCCCAAGTTATACCTGGTGGTTTGGTAGCTTTAAAATTTGTCTTTTGCAAAACATTTTTCTTGTTATCCATCACCTCTCTTTATAAATCATGGAAGTTAGGCTCTTATATGTTGAGACTGCATCTGTTTTTTTGTTTGTTTTTCTTAAGGATTAAATAACCCTCACTACTAAACTGTTTCCTCCCCAAAATAGTTTCAGAATGTTTCTTAGAGTAGTCCATTTATCTCGCTCTGATTTCTTTCTGGAGGCGGTATCTAGGTAAGGGAAAGAGAGGAGGAAGTACTCATACCTTCAACATGCATTGTCAGTGTAGTTTACTTTGAAGAGGATGCATGAATTCAGAGCAAAAGAACAGCTTTTTTCTTTCCTCTAGGTAGACACGGGCTTGTCCAGCAAATCCTTTCTGATAAATGTCTTCTGTCTTGTCATCAGGCATCAAACCACCCACTGCAAAATGCTGCATATCAAAGGCCACTTCAGCATACTATGTTGTTTTTACCATGGCCTTCTTGGTCATTGGTTCACACCTTCACCAGGTGTTATTGTTCTAGGCAGTCACACAGCTGTGCATGGCTCTAACTTTAACATACTGCGAGACAGTAGCTATGTGTCTTACACATACTCTGTGTGCTGTATATACAAGGGGACCCCCTAAAGTAACCTCTAGCTTTCTACAGTTCCTGTAATCCATGTGTCTCTGGATATGTGAGCAGTGGAATTACTAATCTATGTTTATTGACAACACACATTCGCCTGTGAACTGCTGCAAATCTGTCCCTGATGTGTCTCTGAAGTGTATTCTTCACAAGGATAATGACGCTGGACATGATATTCTGATAACTCCTTGCATTTCATTGCAGAAATACTGTATCTCTTTGTTCAGGAAAGTCTGATCATTATTTCAAACTGATTCAGAGAAAAAGTTATATTCCATTACACAAGAAGCATGTCTCTGTCTTGCTCTTTTTCATTTCACCCCAGAAGTTCAAGTGGAAGCTAACTTCAGGCCACACATTTTCTTGGGCTGAATGTTGGTAGAAGCATCTACTCCTACACCTTGAGTTCCTGTAGCTGTCTGCTTGATTTCTGAAATTTGACTACCTGAATGGTTTAAGCCCCCCGTGGAGGAAGTCGGCATTATTTTCCATAAAGAGTTTATCGTTTTACATAGAAGAAGCAGGGCATGATGTCAAAAATGGAGGGTGGTGTGCACAGTGAAAGCATGGTGTCTCAGTGGTTAACGTCTGTGCCTTGCAACTTGAAGGTCCAAGGCAAAATCTTGACCTCTAGTTATCATCTGTCTGTTTCTGTATTCATCCTTTGTCTGTCAAATACAAGCTGGCTGTTTGGCTACTCTTAAAAAAATGTTCATACATAATGCACCTGACCATGTGGCCTGGATCATGTCTGAAAGGGCCTGAGACAGACTAATTCAGTTAATTAGTACCAAAGAGAAAGCATATATGCAGTTGCATTTTAGACTTCTTACAGATACCTACCAGCTTCACTAAATGCCATTTGATAGCAATCCAGAGTACATTTACGATCTTTCACTTCGAAAGTATTTTGGCTGACTTGTTTTGACCTTCCCTGTACATTACTTCCACTTCACATCTTGTACTGCTTGCACCTGATCTTGGATCTCAATAAACTCATCTAGTAGGAAACCACTCAATCCATCTGTGATAATGTGTGACTAAGGAAAAGAGAGAAAAGACTTCTTTGGGCAAATATAATTATTGAGTTGCAGACCTTCTCATGTGACCTAGTATGTTTATAACATTTCACAAGGAAAATGTGCATACAGATGAAGACAGTTCCATCCAAGGTGTTTTCTGTGGTCTGTACAAAGTCATAAGAACTGAATGTTTACATTTGTTGGTCATACTCTCGCCCTGCTGATGAAGCAATTATCCTATCTTGACACCAGTGCCCTTTTCTGTCCACTTTCAAAGAGTGCAAAATTCAGAAACAGTAGAACAGTCATTCAGTACAAAAAATGAGAAGTCATGATGTACATCCGATTGATCAATTCTACAGTAGCCTAAACTGTATTTATTTAGCTATATGTACAGGATATTACAGCCTGTCAGCTTCCAAAGCTTTAGGGCACCTTCCGTGCTCCCAAACTGTTAGACAGCTTGAGCTGAGCTGACCAAAAGACAGATCTGGGCTCCAAGCCATTCAGAGCTTTCCTGACGCTGAAGAGTGATAATCCTCTACCGTTGTTCCATTGCCAGGCAGATAAGTTCCCTTTGGGGGAAAAAGCTTTTCACATTTGTTTTTGTTGTTTTAACTACTTTGTTGACTAAAAAAAGAATTCTAAAACTATGGAGAACTGTTTTATTGAGTATCATGTTACTTTTATATACTTTTAAACAGGAGGCCACTTTTTCACTTTTGTGTTTAAAAGTTGTTAAAGTTAATTTTACTGTGAAGAAATGTATTTTATCTTATTTTGGGGGTGGAAAAAAGTATATAAAGTGCTTTTTACTGTGTTTTGTGTTTAAAAAAATACTTTTATGTAATTTTCATGTTTTATGTCTATTCCTACTAAGCTACCCTGGAAAACAAGCACCATTTTTAGCTTGTCTTTGGAGCAAACTGCCAGTCCCGTGGTATGATCTTCTTCCAGCCAGAAAAAGAAAAAGTTAATTAAGAAACCTCTGCTACTATAATTGGCTAGTAATTTGCCCTAACTACAGGTGAGTAACTGTTGTGGCCAAAACTGGTTTCTCAGACCACTCTAACACACAAACTCTACAACAAAAGGAGGAAGCTACTACAAGATAGAGCAAAATCCTTAAAAGGTAAGACACCCTTGATCAAAAATAGCTAAAGACTCAAAGACAATCATCCAGAGTTTCAAAATGATGTGAAGATTACTGATCCTACAGACATTGCCAACATACTGGCTGACAGGTTCAGTGCACTGCAACTGTGGTCCCAATAACTGGTGCCAGAGCCATGGCCCAAAGTTAAATGCCAAAAATGCATATGGCAATCCACTGAGTACAGAAGAAGTTATATACTCATCACTCATCAGACCAATGATTGAGTACAATGCCCCATTACCTTTTGAACTTATCTTTTTCCCTGGATCTCTGTGGTGCTGCCTATAAGCCACTATGGACTGTGGGTTATCCAAGTACTCTGTGGCTATTGGGGTCCCCTCAATGGGCAAGGAAGATCCACTCTTGTAGGTCTTTGGTGAAGGGGCCAGGAATGTGCTTCTGCTTAGAGAGAATGTTGTGCCTATCCCTGTGGAAGCTGTTGATGACAATAATAGGTCTGTTTGCACAGAATAAATAAAAATATAGAAAACTAAACATTTAACTTCTCATCTGCCAGTTTCTCTAGACAGGAGTAATTTATTGGGTTTGGCTCAGGGTCTTGTACAGATTATTTCACCCTTCTTATAAGGTAGTTCCTGGTAACAGAAAAAGAGATTCCTCCTTTCCTTGAGAGGTTCAAGCTTTTGAATCTGCAGAAGAATGTGACAGTACAGCTGCAGGTTTTTCTATTATTCAGAAGAGTGTATGGTAACTGAATCTCCTTATGAGGGATTCTCTTTCTCTGAGACTATTTCCAGAATGTGCCATTGCTTTCAGTGGCAGAACACTGGGGGTTCTCAATCCCTCAGAAAATACCATGAATTGTTACAACTGGAATTCCCAGAACCTTCACCCATCCCCCCAATGCTGTCTGCATTGGAGGATGTGTTCATCACAGCCTGTACTTTCTCTGACAGACAGCCTGCTGCACGTAGGAAAGCAGCTAGAATGTGCAAAGTTCCTCAGTCTTTCAAGTTTTTATACACTAATCCCAGACCTGACATGATAGGGTAATGAATAACGTATATATTTGTGAAATCATGATCTATCAAGTATGCTAGATTTCTGCCATGTTGTGTGGCATGTTGTATAACAGTACTTTCTTGTTCTAAAGACATTTTTTTGAGAGAAATAGTTATTTATGACTTGTGCTACTTTGTTCAAATTGTGTGTGTATATACTGACTAATACCTGGGCAGCCGCGGTGGTGCAATGGTTAGCGTTGCCACCTCACAGCAAGAGGTTCTCCGGTTCGATCCTCTGTTGGGGTGCATTTTGTGCGGAGTCTGCATGTCCTCTCTGTGATTGCGTGGGTTTCTTCCAGGTGCTCTAGTTTCTCCCACATCCCAAAGACATGCTGTAGGTGGATTGGATACTCTAAATTGGCCCTAGGTGTGAGTGCGTGCATGTGTGTGTGCCTTCCGTGGAAGGTTGGGTGCCGGGCTGGCAACTTGACACCGTAAATCTCCACTGCCAATCATGAGCGGACAGGTGATCTACTATGGTGACCCCTTACCGGGAAAAGCTGAAAAAAAAAGAAGATACTGACTTGTTGCCTGTACTGCATAGCTCACCTTAAGTATCACTGCTTATTCTGCCTGATTTCATACATGAGGTGTGCAGGACACTTGTCTGAGTGGCCACATAAGCACACATTTGCACTCACCACTGCACCCTGGAATGTGAGACATCCAGTCACACAAGTTATTAGTCTAGTGGTCTGTTACATGAAGAATATATTTAGTTGTATATAATCTTCTGTGAGCCATAAGGATGATATTCTTTGTTTGCACTTTCCTTGTAACATTACTGTATTTTGTGCAAACTCTGCTTCCTGCAAAGACCTGAGAAAGATGAAGTACCAAGTCAAGTAACATTTTAGCTGGTGAGTTTTTGTGGGTCTTTGTATGTTTCTTGGCTGCATTTACATTACTTAGAAAATAATGCCCTTAAGTAGCATTAGTATTTTAAGAGTTGCCTTTTGTTAGTCTCATTTTAGGCTTGCTTCTATCCTTGGACCATTCATTTTTCATTTTTTTTCTTCTTTTTATTCTGTAGCCTATATGGTTCACTAATCTGTATTCTCAGTGGTTCCCATAAACTTATCTAGAAATACTAAGATATTGTTGGAGCAAAGCATTAACGTGGGATAAGGCCACACCTACTGTGGCACCCGTGACTTTGTTTTCCTGAAGTTTATATCCCCACATGGTTGTGCAGTGCCTCATATTAAATGCAATGCCTTATACCTTCTGACATATTCACTATTTTTCTTTTATTCCAGCACTCTTTCTGTTTGATAGCTTATTTCACTCGGAGAGTAATAATAAAAAGATGCTCACATTAAGTGTACTTGTCTTATCTCTGTTCTGAGCAAGTATCAGCTCTGTGTGCAGGCTGCCTTAGACTGCAGCATATTATGATTATTTATTGTGACAGCTTTTCCACTGTTCACAGGATCCACATGAATCATATGAAGGTTGGAGTATCCATTGTTCCGTGCAAGAGGCACACATTGAAATGTATTCCTCCAGAGGCTGTCCTTTGGCCATTTTCCAGTTACTTCTGCTTCCGTGCAAATACAAACCTTAAGTCAGGTTCCACTCAGAAAACTGAGTGTGAAAACCTTAGTGTTTCAAACAGTTATGTTTCTTTAAATCCATGATAGGAAAACCCCAGTATATTCTAACTGTGTGATCGCACAGTCTTGGGAAATGAAGGGTGTTTGACACCAGAGTTATATAACTAATGGGGGTGTGACGTTGGAATTGCCCATGCATTATTTTTTTTTTTAAACATTGTGTCAGATTTACAATAATGACAGCAGCTAGTCAAGGTATCAAATCTCAGGTTTCTGAAAGAAATACCCCTTAAATCACATATACACAGAAGCATAGACTTAGTCAGTAGACAAGTACTGCTTGGCCCAGCAAGTCCTTCTATGATCCTGCCTAATGGATAAGCTGCAACATTTTGTTAAACAGCTTCCTACTTCTCCATCATCCGATAAATTTTATTTATCTGTATTAATTCCTGAGTTCCACAGCTTTTTCAGAGTGGCTCTAAGTCACCCCTTCATGGTCTGTGACAAGTATATGTAAAACAAGGCTCAAAGATCTACACTTTAATAAGTTTCTTCTGACTAGCATGAAACGCAACCTTACCAGGCAGGAGCAAGAAGTGTTAACCAAGCTTAGGAACAACCATGACCTGGTCATATTACCAGCCGATAAAGGTGGGGCAGTCATGGTTATGTATTGGCCAATATATTTGGCAGAGGCCGAAAGACAACTATCTGATGGGCAATTCTATGGGTCTATATCATATGACCGAAGTTCCAAAACTTTGAAATATTAAAGGACGAACTTTAATGACCGAAGTCTTGGAATTTCAAACACACATTAAAAAAAAAAAAAAAAAAAAGTAAAAACAGTAAAAAAAAACGCTCCCCCTGCACCCCCTGCTACTTAAATATACCAACTCTGAGATCGCACTACAGTGCAGTAAAGGGAAATCTTCCCTTTCCACGCTCTATGGTGATCTCGGTTATATGCTTTGAGGTTTTACAACTTCGATCATTAAAGTTCGTTCTTTAATGATTTGAAGTTGTAAGACTTCGATCATATGATAGGAATCCCAATTCTATATGCATAGGCCATTAGATCCAACACCAAAATTTAAACAGGAAATAGATTCCTGAACCTTGCCCTGGCAGAAGGCATCATTAATAAGCAAACCTTGTACCACTTGACTGTGTCTGATCCCTAATCCCAATATCTTTATTTACTGCCCAAAATTCATAAAGATCCATGTAAACCACCAGGGAGGCCAACTGTATCGGGCAGGGGGTCACTCACAAAACCTTTAGCTGCATTTCTCACAAAATATTTACAACCCCTTTTATCCATGGTCAGGCCCAAGATACAAGACACCACTCAATTTTTACAGATTGTGATGGACACACAGTTGGATTCTAGTTGGTTAATGTGCACATTGAATGTGACCGCCCTGTACAACAACATTCCCCATTGGGCTGGGTTAGAGGCCATTCAATTTTGGCTAGACAAGGCCAATTTATATTTCCCTGGCTTTAACATTTTACTTGTTTGCCTCACAGAACATGTGTTAACCAAGAACGTGTATTATTTCCATGGCAAATGTTGGCAGGTGAAAGGTACTGCTATGGGGGCCTCTTTTGCCCCCATGCCCCCATTTATGCGGACTTTTCATAGGTTATAAAGAGGAACAACTCATCTATGGCATCAGCCACAACTTATCTTTTGATGAAATTGATATTTGGCGGCAATATCTGGATGATTGTTGGATGGTGTGGAGGGGGGATGATACATATGTACAGTACCTTAATGACAATAAGTGGACATCCAATTTACATTAAATTTTGACATCAGCCAAATTACATTTTTGGATGTCACTATCACTAGAGAGGCTGATAATACACTTAGGACTGAGGTATTTTGTAAACATCCCCAGTACAAAACCTTACTTCATTCTAATAGTCATCACCCTCGACACATCATCCATAACATCCCCAAATCCCAATTTTTAAGGATAAGATGCATTTGTTCCTCTGAGCACTCTTATGATTTTTATCAACAGGATTTGAAAAACAGATTCCTCAGTAGAGGACATGTTATTGATAACATCAATAAGGTGAGTCAATTTGCCTCACAACAACCTAGATATTCCTTGTTACAATACCAACATATTTTTAAGGATAACAATCAAGTTGAGCCGGTCCTTCTTTCCACTTTTGGGTGTAACATTAATATTTTCAGGCAGATTATTGATCACCATTGGGATATTCTTATGGCATATGGCAAGCTTTGTGAGCTTCTTTCTTCGAAATGTCTCTTCTCATACTGTAGAGGTCCCACATTGGGCTCTTAATTTGATCATGCGATGGTGGTGCTGCGGTAGCATTGTCACCTCACAGTATGATGTTGTCCTGTTCAATTCTCAGCTAGAGCATCTTCTGTGTGAATGGGCGTACCTTCATTGAAGGTTGTGCATCAGAACTGGCAACTTGGCACGTAAAAATCTACTGCCATTCATTAGCGGACCAGAGTTCCGCTGTGGTGTCCCCTAACTAGGAAAAGCCGAAAGACACAACAACAAAAGTAAAATGCCCTCCAATACACAGCAGGTTACATTATTTGCGGACAAATTGGTAGGGTGCACTCCCTGCGGTCACTGTTCAGCTTGTACCCATGTACTCAAGAGCAAAGCATTCACCAGAAGCAATACCTCCAAGGTCTGTGACATTCTGTGTTTTGGAAACTGTAGCACTGACTGGGTCATATATTTAGCTACTTGCTCCTGCTCTGCCTTTTATGTGGGGCAAACCTCTAGATCACTGAGGGTTGGTATTTCTGAGCACCTCGGTGACATTAGAAATAACAAGATGTCCAGTTCATTATTTAAACACACCATGACCCGCCCCACTGCTCAGTTTAAATTTATTATAATTGATAGGGTTACAGGAAATAGAATGTCTAAACTTGGTTGGCATACTATGATAAATAAAAAAGAATCCAGTTGGATCATCAGGTTGGGGGTTTGTTTAAACCTTGCCTTTATGAGTTAAATTGATTGTCCAATGAGATGCCATTTTGTAATTAGGTTTATTATTTAAACTTATTTTGTGTGTTTCTTATGGTTATAGCACTGAGGAAGGCTAACGTTTGGCTGAAACCGGTCTTCTGTTTATTTTTACTTTGGAGCTGCCACATTAAACTCAAATAATTTTCACCCTTGGTGTTGGACTCTCTTTGTTTTTTCTGTGATCAGTATATACCTGCAAAGCTTCCTACCTAGAAAAACATCACATCCCTATATGTAGTCTACTCTGGCAGGCATTTTGCAAATACCCATAATTAGTAGTTGCATCGATGATATCTTGCATAGAAAATTATTCTTATCATTTGACTGACCACTTATTGTCAAGAGAGGGACCAAAACTTTCATACTGATGCCTGCTTAGAAGCTGTCTTGCCCCATGTTGAGGCTATGAACATTGAAGCCGTTCATGATACCTGACCTTGTGGTAGAACGTTGACAGGAGCTTACCACTTTTTCTAAATTTATTTGTAAACAGAGCACAGTCCTGAAACATTTCTTATAAATATTAAGGCTTCAAAGTTAGGAACATCTGATGTGAAGGGCAGAGATGATTGTCATAGCAAAAGAGAGTTCAATAGTATATAATGATTTAGAGAATTATCTTGTCTGAAAACCTCTCTCTAACACAACCATGTTAAATTTCTGTTGATCACTGTTCTTTGTTTCTTCCTGATATATTTATATATTTTAATGCATGTCTCACATGCTTCTGAATATTCTGGTTCCACAGCAATGGGGTGCAGAAGCCTCCGTTTGCTCACCCTAAGGTGAATGTTGGAGATAATCCTGTCAGAAGATTGAAAACTGTCCCTCACTGCTGTTCAAAGCTACCACTGATGGCCAGCCATATACCACAGATCATTCATCTTAAGTTGATTGCCACCAGGAAGCAGATTCCAAATGTGTACCATTTATATCTGCGCTTATTTTATGGAATAGCCACATGCTGCCTTAATTATTGGACTATGTCAATCTCTTTCATTTAAGAAAAGTGTCTGGCATGTTGTACTGCTTTCAGATTTACAGTACCTAATGGTGTGTCATATCACAAACAATATGCTGTCTGTGGAGAAGTGCTTTCCTGCTGCCCATGTGTTTACCATTAAGTATTTCAGTTTCCCTTTTATTATTCACCTGTTCTCATCTAGATTGTGGCTCTCCAAGACAAAGACCAAGTGTGGATAGGTAACTTGCTACTTCTGTTTTTAACAGGTTATTGTTATATAGGGTTACAGTTCAATTGCCTGTGTTTTTGTGGTGGGGGGGGGGCAGAAATGCAGTGTATATACACTTCTGTTTGTCAACTTATTTTTTCCTATGTAGGTGAGGGCTCAAAAACTTGAGAGTGAGAATCTGTCCATCAAGGTCAAAAACCTGCAAAGTGACTTGAGCATCTTGCAAGACATTTGTTCAGACAAGGATGAGAAAATGATGCATTTGGAGCAGACTGTCAAGCAACTTGAAGAGAAGAAACTGGTTATCTTACAACAGGTGAATACATGATTGCTTGTGTGGGTGAGCTATATTATGTGGCCATCATGGCTGTATAACTGAGGCAAAGAAGGCTGGCAATTTTGCTCTGTATGAATTGTACAATCCTGTACTAGTTAAGGTGAGGGACTAAAAAGGAATACAGTATTTGTATGTAAAGCCTGATTTCTTATTTCCTTGCTTTAATCAGTGATCATTAAATCCAAATTGTTTATAAGTGTTATTTCTTTAAATTGTGTATTTCATTGATAACTGAATTTTTGAAGTCTAAGAGGGTGGGAAAAATAATTGTCCCAGTTATCTTACTTCCCTATCAGGAATAATTGATCTCTGCATCCTTGCTTCAGCTAACTGATATGGCTGAAATATACGGATTCCCTTCACAAGCTCAAAGTTTCAAAACTTTGAACTGCAAGTAGTCAAGACCATAACACTGAAGTTTTTAAATTTTGAATATATATATATATATATATATATATATATATATATATATATATGGGTATACATTGTTTGATAGAAAACATATTTCACTGTAAATCATTTTTCCGAAGCCTCATTTCACTGAAAATGAATTGCCTGAGCACAATTCACTTAAAGCTCACTTCACTAAAAACTCATTTGACTGAAACTTATTTCATCTAAAAAGGTATATGCCCTGTTCCCCACTGTAGTGCAATCCTGGAGTTAGTATATATAGTAAGGGGGTTTGCGGGGCATAGCCGCTCACCTGTTTTAAATGTTGTAAACCATAGATATGGATACTTACAAGTCAAATCAATAACTCCTTCCAGAAGATAATATATACCCAAACTATGTACGGGGTACACCCCCACACACCCCAATATGGGGTCTGTGCCCCCCACACCCACACTTACTATATATACTAACTCCATGGTTCGCACTATAGTGGGGAACAGGGCATGTACCTTTTTAGGTGAAATGTGTTTCAGTCAAATAAGTTTTCAGTGAAGTGAACTTTCAGTGAATTTTGCTCAGGCAATTCCTTTTCAGTAAAATGAGACTTCGACGAAATGAGTTTCAGTGAAGTGTGTTTTCTAGCAAACAAAGTAGACCCATATATAAATAAAGATATATACACACACGCACACACACACACACACACACACACACACACACACACACACACACACACACGCACACACACACACACACACACACACACACACACACACACACACACGCACACGCACACACGCACACACACACGCACACACACACACACACACACACACATTTTACATGTAACTAATGAATATAACCCACATAATTTGCTAAAGCATTATATCCCAGTGCAGTGATCTACAACCCAACCCACCCAGCCCCAGCAAACCTAGCAAATCTCTTATGCTGTCAGCCATAAATCTCCAAAGCCTTAGAAACAAGATACCTCAACTCCTGGCGTGGATTTCACAAAACAATCCCGATATTAAAGCAGCTACCAAAACCTGGTTAAAGTCATATGTAAAAGACATAGAATTTGTCCCCCCATGCTACTCATACCTAAGAGGAGGGGGAGTAGTAATACTCTTTCCTAGCAAATATACTTTAATTCCCTACTCAAAACCAATACCCAACTTCTTCCCAGCCGAAGAAATAGTCTCTATACTAAAACTTAACAATTATAAAAAAAATGTGCATAATTGCTCTGTATATTCCTCCAGGAAACAACATACCAATATTACACAACATACTTGCCTGGACCTCCCAAAACATAGATAATGAGACCATCATCTTAGGTTATGTAAACATTGATTGACAACACATTGCCCAAAAGATCCCCTCAAAAAACATAAACTTTTACAACTTCTCACAACTCATTCAGGACATCACCAGACCCCACAAAAATAACAATTGGGGCTCCACAATAGACTGGATATTAGTGTCCAACCCTAACAATGTCACCACTGCAGACATACTACTTAATACCATTAGCGACCACCACCCAGCATATATCCTACACAAATCTACCCCAACCCCAGGCAAACACCAATACAAATCAGCCAGAAATTTGACTAAGTTCCAACCATCCATATTTAATGAAACCTTAGGTAAAGTAAATTGGGAACCCCTCAAATCCCTACCACTTAATGAGGCTGTTGAATTCTTTAACTCAACATTCCTAGGCATCCTAAACAGGCAGGCACCCACCTGCCAAAAATGAATAAAACATAACCACGCAAGCTGCTCTCAAAATCCACCAAAGAAGTCATGTCTACAAGGGATAAAATCTGGAAATTGTGGCAGAAAAACAAAGACCCCTCAACTCTACTACAAAACAAGCAACTCTGCAACCAGGCAAAATGACTAATAACCAGAGATAAAAAAGCCCACTGCCTCGACCTACAAAGCCAACATAAAGATAATCCCAAAAGATTCTGGTCCTCCATTAACCAACTATTACACCCAGGCTGTCAAAGCAATCCATCTCCTGACCCAGACAAACCCCTCACCAAACTTGCCACCCTCTTCAATTCCTACTTCATTGACACCATAGCTAACCTAATCACCACCTTTCCTATGGTTAGTGTCACCACCACCAAGACAGCTGATGACCAAATCATCCCAGTAAACAATCCTACCCTCATCTCCAACCTAAAATTCTCCCCCATACCCACCGCCAAAATAAAAAAAACGTTTACTTGTTAAAATCCTGTACTCTGAGCTTACACCATCAGTATACTCATTAACAGATTAATTAAAGAATCCCTAGTCCCAGACATCTGGAAAAAAGCTTACATTCTCCTTTACACCAAGGCGGCACCAATATGCACACCACAAACTTTCGTCCCATAGCAATTCTTTCACCCCTCTCTAAAATACTGGAAAAAATGCATCCATGCCCAATTACTCAACCACCTGCTTGAAAATCAAATTCTATCACCCACTCCTCATGGTTTCAGACCAGGACACAGCAACATCTACTGCCCCCTTCCTTGATACAGTTAACCGGGCATGGGATTCTGGCAAAATAATCACTTCTCTTTTCCTAGACCTCTCCAAAGCTTCTGATACCATTTCCCACACCTTCCTCCTCGCCAAACTATCCAGCCTCCACATTTCCCCACCGACCCTACAATGGTTCAATAGATATCTCTCCATTTGGCAGCATTCCACCAAATGGCAACAGTCTTACTCTCCCTTCCTCAATACTTCCACAGGGGTACCCCAAGGCTCCATATTTGGTCCTCTCTTATTTAGTATCTTTATTAACAACTTTCGCTCCACTCTTGCACAATGCTCAGTAATCCAGTATGCTGATGACTGTACAATAATATGCACTGCAAATTCCAACCCTGAACTCCAGCAAATCACCCATAATTGCCCTCACCTCTACTGAATCGTGGATGCTTAACAATCATCTTCCCCAAAATATGAGAAAAACTAAACTAGTGCTTTTTACCCCTAAGAAAACCACTCCCCTAGATAAAAAAACTCTTCACTATTCAAACCCCAGACAGTACCAATATAGACGTTGTCCCACTCACTAAACTATTAGGCATTATTATAGCTGAAAACCTTAACTTTGACCTACACATAAATAATATCAAAAAAACACACCAAAAGCTTGGCATGCTCTACAGGAACCAACATTTTCTTTCCCTCTCTACTAGACAAACCCTTGTTATGATCCTCTCTCCTTTATGGCAGCCCTGTCCTCACTAACATCCAAAATTCTGCAAGATCCAATATGTTACAACAGAATAGCCAAGTTTGCCACCAAGGCCAAATTCTCATCCCACCACTGTAACTCACTGAAACAATTAGGCTGGCTGAAACTCCCCCACCATCTCTCATTCATCAAACTATCTACAGTGCACAAAATAATCTACAGACCCACAGACTGTCCTGCTCTCTCGACACTACTTGCCCAATACCAACCCAGCAGGCAACTAAGATCTGAAAATCATCTGCTTCTAAAAGTAGAAAAGCCCACCTTACCTGCTGCTCAATTCCTCTTCTCCTGCACTGTCACCAAACTATGGAACTCACTTCCACCTTCTGTAAGAAACATAGGCAGCACCACCACCTTCAAACAAATACTGAAAAATCATCTCAACTCTTCCTGGCTATGTACCTGCTCTATAACCTAGCCTCCATCTTCTCCTTATATGGTAACAAAACTCCTGTGTTTTTTGCTACTGCTGACCGATGATATTTTCTCCATAAGTATTATTTTTCATCACTTTTTGATACTGGTACAATAATGCTTATTAATATATTACTATATATACCTCTCTGATTGAATTCATATGACAACCAACAAAATTCCTACTTTTATGTATATATTCTGTATATATTACTGTAATCACTATGTGTAACACTGTATCTACTTTTGTACCAATTAATGTTTAATATTTTCTGTATCTGTGTTCTTGTCGGAACTTTTCTACCTGGGCCTAAACTGAAAATGAGCTCTTTTAGGCCCAGTGGACATTCCCGGTAAACAAATGCAATAAATAAGTAAAATAAGTAAAATATAAATGTTATTTACCATTACAAGCACTGGAAATATTCTTCTTTATATTGTATGTCACTTGCTTTATCTTTGGAGCCTTTTTCCATGAGCCTCCCATAAAAATGTGCCAAAATCCAGTATGCAATCTAGTTAATAAAATGCAGCTAAAATAAAAATAATATAGGGAATTTAGATTGGGTCTCCAGTCAAAACCAGGATGTTGTATGTTTGAGGCATGGGTGTCAAGAAATTCACCTCTTAAGTGAAGTTGAGGAGGTGAATCATGATAGCCATCCTGGGTTAAGATCGGAAATACCAGCATTAAGTGGTCAGAAGCGCTATAATACTTTAGCCCTAAAGGGTTTTAACAAAGAGATTCCATGGACAGCATTACTGTAGGCTTGAAAGTACATGATGGAATTGTTTAATTGGTTTATGGTCTATTTCCATAATTATTGCTATATATAAAACAGACGTCATTGTTGAAGAATGTTGTTCCCCTGTAGAAGCCGAAAGCCGAGGTGCTGGGAATTAAATGGCATTTGAAAGCCAACTGTCTGATTTGTTTTTTTACAGAATTTAGTTTCAAGTACCTGATCATAATTCTTTGCAGTGCATGGAGATTTACCTGCTGTCATGTACTACAAAACTTAGAGAAAAGAAAACAGGCCAGATTCATAAAAGTTATTACATAGTATATACTATGTGTACACATTGTGAACACTTTCTGAATTCAAGAACTGCCCTACCACAATGTCTGTTTACTTTGTGGTAATCGTTATGAAGCTGGCCTAATGTGTTGCAGTGGTAAGTGTGTTACGGTTTTGAAAACACAGACAATAGCTAACACAGAAGAATGGCAGGAGGCTGGCAAATGAACTCTTTGTTCAGAATTTTCTTTATTTCAAAAAAGTCTGCATGAAGAACTTGGCAGCTGAGCTTCTCACTTCTCTTCTGCGATATCCACTGACTACTGTTAATGTTCTAAAGATAATCCCAAAAGATTCTGGTCCTCCATTAACCAACTATTACACCCAGGCTGTCAAAGCAATCCATCTCCTGACCCAGACAAACCCCTCACCAAACTTGCCACCCTCTTCAATTCCTACTTCATTGACACCATAGCTAACCTAATCACCACCTTTCCTATGGTTAGTGTCACCACCACCAAGACAGCTGATGACCAAATCATCCCAGTAAACAATCCTACCCTCAACTCCAACCTAAAATTTTCCCCCATACCCACCGCCAAAATAAAAAAAACGTTTACTTGTTAAAATCCTGTACTCTGAGCTTACACCATCAGTATACTCATTAACAGATTAATTAAAGAATCCCTAGTCCCAGACATCTGGAAAAAAGCTTACATTCTCCTTTACACCAAGGCGGCACCAATATGCACACCACAAACTTTCGTCCCATAGCAATTCTTTCACCCCTCTCTAAAATACTGGAAAAAATGCATCCATGCCCAATTACTCAACCACCTGCTTGAAAATCAAATTCTATCACCCACTCCTCATGGTTTCAGACCAGGACACAGCAACATCTACTGCCCCCTTCCTTGATACAGTTAACCGGGCATGGGATTCTGGCAAAATAATCACTTCTCTTTTCCTAGACCTCTCCAAAGCTTCTGATACCATTTCCCACACCTTCCTCCTCTCCAAACTATCCAGCCTCTACATTTCCCCACTGACCCTACAATGGTTCAATAGATATCTCTCCAGTTGGCAGCATTCCACCAAATGGCAACAGTCTTACTCTCCCTTCCTCAATACTTCCACAGGGGTACCCCAAGGCTCCATATTTGGTCCTCTCTTATTTAGTATCTTTATTAACAACTTTCGCTCCACTCTTGCACAATGCTCAGTAATCCAGTATGCTGATGACTGTACAATAATATGCACTGCAAATTCCAACCCTGAACTCCAGCAAATCACCCATAATGCCCTCACCTCTACTGAATTGTGGATGCTTAACAATCATCTTCCCCAAAATATGAGAAAAACTAAACTAGTGCTTTTTACCCCTAAGAAAACCACTCCCCTAGATAAAAAAACTCTTCACTATTCAAACCCAAGACAGTACCAATATAGACGTTGTCCCACTCACTAAACTATTAGGCATTATTATAGCTGAAAACCTTAACTTTGACCTACACATAAATAATATCAAAAAAACACACCAAAAGCTTGGCATGCTCTACAGGAACCAACATTTTCTTTCCCTCTCTACTAGACAAACCCTTGTTATGATCCTCTCTCCTTTATGGCAGCCCTGTCCTCACTAACATCCAAAATTCTGCAAGATCCAATATGTTACAACAGAATAGCCAAGTTTGCCACCAAGGCCAAATTCTCATCCCACCACTGTAACTCACTGAAACAATTAGGCTGGCTGAAACTCCCCCACCATCTCTCATTCATCAAACTATCTACAGTGCACAAAATAATCTACAGACCCACAGACTGTCCTGCTCTCTCGACACTACTTGCCCAATACCAACCCAGCAGGCAACTAAGATCTGAAAATCACCTGCTTCTAAAAGTAGAAAAGCCCACCTTACCTGCTGCTCAATTCCTCTTCTCCTGCACTGTCACCAAACTATGGAACTCACTTCCACCTTCTGTAAGAAACATAGGCAGCACCACCACCTTCAAACAAATACTGAAAAATCATCTCAACTCTTCCTGGCTATGTACCTGCTCTATAACCTAGCCTCCATGTTCTCCTTATATGGTAACTAAACTCCTGTGTTTTTTGCTACTGCTGACCGATGATATTTTCTCCATAAGTATTATTTTTCATCACTTTTTGATACTGGTACAATAATGCTTATTAATATATCTCTATATATACCTCTCTGATTGAATTCATATGACAACCAACAAAATTCCTACTTTTATGTATATATTCTGTATATATTACTGCAATCACTATGTGTAACACTGTATCTACTTTTGTACCAATTAATGTTTAATATTTTCTGTATCTGTGTTCTTGTCGGAACTTTTCTACCTGGGCCTAAACTGAAAATGAGCTCTTTTAGGCCCAGTGGACATTCCCGGTAAACAAATGCAATAAATAAGTAAAATAAGTAAAATATAAATGTTATTTACCATTACAAGCACTGGAAATATTCTTCTTTATATTGTATGTCACTTGCTTTATCTTTGGAGCCTTTTTCCATGAGCCTCCCATAAAAATGTGCCAAAATCCAGTATGCAATCTAGTTAATAAAATGCAGCTAAAATAAAAATAATATAGGGAATTTAGATTGGGTCTCCAGTCATAACCAGGATGTTGTATGTTTGAGGCATGGGTGTCAAGAAATTCACCTCTTAAGTGAAGTTGAGGAGGTGAATCATGATAGCCATCCTGGGTTAAGATCGGAAATACCAGCATTAAGTGGTCAGAAGCGCTATAATACTTTAGCCCTAAAGGGTTTTAACAAAGAGATTCCATGGACAGCATTACTGTAGGCTTGAAAGTACATGATGGAATTGTTTAATTGGTTTATGGTCTATTTCCATAATTATTGCTATATATAAAACAGACGTCATTGTTGAAGAATGTTGTTCCCCTGTAGAAGCCGAAAGCTGAGGTGCTGGGAATTAAATGGCATTTGAAAGCCAACTGTCTGATTTGTTTTTTTTACAGAATTTAGTTTCAAGTACCTGATCATAATTCTTTGCAGTGCATGGAGATTTACCTGCTGTCATGTACTACAAAACTTAGAGAAAAGAAAACAGGCCAGATTCATAAAAGTTATTACATAGTATATACTATGTGTACAAATTGTGAACACTTTCTGAATTCAAGAACTGTCCTACCACAATGTCTATTTACTTTGTGGTAATCGTTATGAAGCTGGCCTAATGTGTTGCAGTGGTAAGTGTGTTACAGTTTTGAAAACACAGACAATAGCTAACACAGAAGAATGGCAGGAGGCTGGCAAATGAACTCTTTGTTCAGAATTTTCTTTATTTCAAAAAAGTCTGCATAAAGAACTTGGCAGCTGAGCTTCTCACTTCTCTTCTGCAATATCCACTGACTACTGTTAATGTTCTAGTATGAGACTGGAGTTTAACAGTGGTCAGAGAGGGTTGCTTAACAAAACTTATTAAGCATCTTTCTGAGGTCAGAAAGGTGTTTAACAAGCCTGCTTGTTCCCCAGTTTCAGAGCATAATCCTGGGATTCCATTAACTAGTAATAAATTATTAAATTATGCAGGTATTGTAAGTGATGTATACTACCCTTGCTATTTACTACTCATAAATAAACCCAACCCAAATGGGATCAGTGTACATACTTAGATAAGCATATATATATATATATATATATATATATATATAAACATATATATATATATATGTATGTATGTATGTCAAAAATGTGTGCATTTGGATAAGTTTATACTTAGCAATACTGTCCACCTGTAAGTCATCATGTGTCTACTAATGTCAGATGTCTGTAAATCTGAAAGCACTTTGTCAATCTTTTGTCTACATATAAATGTATCTACTGCCTATGCCTCCAGTTATGGCTAGGAAATGACCCTCTAGACCAGGCTACCTACCCAATTAATAAATTTGTGAAGTAAAAGTAATACAAAATAAATAGTTAAAATAGGAGTGAAGGTGCTATCACTAAAGAACAATGAAATGGTATACAGAAAACTCTGAATAACAAACTGTGGACTTAGCAGTCATGTATTATGAGGCATTTAGTGTCACTGACCTACACTGTTGCCTGTATGTAGCAACAAATAATTTCTTATTTATCCACTGTTCCACTCATCAGTCTGAGGACAATGTGATGCATATGATTTCACAGTGTGGGAAAATAATTCCACAAAATCTTTGAAAAGCAGTTTTCTGCAGGAATATAATTCTAGCAAATCTTTGAAAAGCGGTTTTGTATACCTAACCATTTTATTTTGTAGAGGTCTCACTGCATTTACCCAAAACTTATCTGACTGCAGTTATGTACAGATGGCTGTTTTCCTGTGCATGTTTCCGTAAGGAGCAGTAACAATTTTTTTTATCTTTTTTAAGGATGGCGGTTAAAGGGAAGACCCTCATTGCAGCGATACTTTAATACATATTCTCCAAATGCCCCACTGCAGACAAACTGCATAGGTCATTTAGTAACTGGGTAGACATTAATGAAAAATATTGTAAATATTTTTGATTCTACTGCTGCAAAGAAAAGTATCAGACTACGACACTTAACAATTGTTTTGCTGTCCTGGAATACTTGACCATATGCATATCTAGTTTCCAAGATGTTGTGAAGAGAATATTAAACTGGAGACATTGCAGTTCTGTGAGTTTTCTTTTTTTTTTTTTTTTTGCTGATTTAGAATCTCCTGACTGATTTGTTTACATCATAGCTCCTCATCTGTGTACAACACATAACCCATGGAAATAGATTTTAATCAGTGAACAGCCATCCAAGGAGAGAAAGACTGAATGACCATAGGACTGCTATCCTTCCCTAGGGCTTGTCTTTCCTTCTCTGGATGGCTGGGTAAGGTTCTGCAGTCATGGCTATCTGGACTGATTGATTGATGGTTGTTCTTCCTTACGTTCTTCCACATATACTTCAAAACAGGAATGCATGCTGACATATTTTTATATTATTGCATTTCATCCCACAGGGGATCCATATGCTGAGTTCTCCACAGATTAAGCTGCCTCTGGATAATACAATTTTAAAATTTTCCAGGAAGTTCACTGTACATGTTTAATCATAGCATATTTATTTATTTACTTACTTACATTGTATTGAACCTAGTTGGTCCTGCTGAGCAATGCCCATTTCCAGAGTGAACCTGGGAAAAGTAAAATATATAGCACTAGTTTTGCTGTATTCCACAGATAACATATGCATATATAGTGGATAAAGTCAGGTTAGTAGCCCTTGCTGGTCTGGTGAGAAGGCATACAGAAAACAGCAGTATACAAGGAAAGAGTAGTCAGTACTCATAATACACTTATCAGGCATGGACAAAAGGCACCCTTAAATTAGTGAAAGGCACTTGACAGCATGCATTTCTTCTACCTTGAGTACCAAGTTCTCACTAGCATTCCACCACTAATAGTATATCAAGCTGTTATTAATTTATAATTCTTAATTTATTCACACTTATTTTCCAAAGGCATATGATTACAATTACTACATACCCCATAAGTATTTATTATTTATTTATTTATTGGCATTTGTTAACCGGGTTTGTCCAACTGGGCTTGCTGCCCATTTTCAGTGGAGACCCGAGGAGGAAAGCTCCATTAAGAAATTTATTGGCTGCCAGCACATGTTGATTGCACATTGTTTTCTGTCTGTTTCCCCCAAGCTTTTCATTTCACTGGGCTAATATTTGACATGGGTATAGCTCTAGGGTACCCATTTGTGCATGCATATATTTTTGCCAGTCTAAAAAAAACATGGCACCATTGTGAAGACTCACATGTCTGTCCCTAAAGCAGCAGTGCAAGCCCTAAATATAATAACTTTATTAAGACACAGACAGTGAATACCATGTCCACAACCAGTGTCATTTCTAGGCAGTTTAATGAGTGTGGACAGGGGTAGTACAGCTACCTCGGTGACTGCACTAAAGCATCAACATCCCAGGAGCTGTTGAAAGAGGGCAGGAAGAAAGACCATAAGGATTTGCAGAAGTTGAGTAACTGCTGAAAAGGATACTAAAGAAGGATGGTATAGAAACAGAGGTATTTTGACACCTACTAGTAATAATTTGAGAGCAGGTGCGATGATTGTCAGATATTACTTTTGTAAGTTTTGAAATACATATCCAGCACAGAGGCAGACAGGAAAGTATGATGCTGTACAACGCATCCTGAGAGGTGATTTGAGAAGGAGGAGTTGGAAGAAGAGGCATTTCGACAAATACTAATGATAACGTAAAATCTGGCATATCTGTGATAAGTAAAATCTGGCATATGTGTGATAAGTAAAATCTGGCATATCTGTGATAAGTAAAATCAGGCATATCTGTGATAAGTAAAATCAGGCATATCTGTGATAAGTAAAATCAGGCATATCTGTGATAAGTAAAATCAGGCATATCTGTGATAAGTAAAATCTGGCATATCTGTGATAAGTAAAATCTGGCATATCTGTGATAAGTAAAATCTGGTATATCTGTGATAAGTAAAATCTGGTATATCTGTGATAAGCTGACTGTTACAGACTATGACTCGAGGTGCAAGGAAAAGGGTGGGGATATAGATGGCATTCTCCATTAGTCCTGTCACTACACAGGAGCACCCTGAGTGTGAAAAAAACTAAGGGTGGTACTAATAGATCCCAAAGGTACATCAAGAAACAGAAACCTTGATAAAGAAGCACATTATGATTTTAAGGGAAATTTATTAAGGACAGTTTGGCAGAAAAAGAAGGAGATCACTTTAAACGGTTATGCTCAAGGAGGAAGTAGAGTAAACTATGGACTTTGGCATGGCAGTTTATTTATTTTACTTATTTTTGTTTTGATGTATTCTTGGTCTGTGAGCAAAGGATCACTTTCGTATTTTTGTTTTAAATTATGGTCTGAGCAGAGACGAAGGATCACAAAAAAATCTTAATATTTTGAAAAGTAAATTTTATTGGAGGGGTTATCCACTGTCATCCCTTGTTAACAATGAAGGACATGGAAGGGCAACTTAGCCTAAGTCATGAATTTGCCATCTTCTTATAAAGATTAGAAATTGATTTACAAATATACTGTTAAGGAAGAACCAGCACTGGCTTTGGACAGAATATTTGAAAAGATGATGCCCAGAATCAGGACATCCACATAACTGGGGAGTATGTTATATGTTATAATAACAGAAACATGTAGATCGAAGGGAAGTAGAAGTGTAGAACCACCTATAAAACTGGTCGTGTCTAGAAGGACATATAAACATACATCACCAGGGTATGCTATAATGTACATGTCCTGGATACAGGACTGCAGCCAAGACTAATGTCCAGCACACATGTATATATCAGCTAGAAAATATATTTCTTCATGTGAAGAAATAAATCTTCCTTTAAACAAAATATAAAATAAAATTATTTTATATGAATAAATCAGTCCTAATGGAAAAAAAATAAGTGATCCCTTGAAATTCAAAGATGTTTTTAACAGTTTACCAGCATATTTCAGAATACATATACCCAACGGGATGGAGGTAAACTGACTGAGCTAGACGCTGTAATTTTCAGAAATGTAAAAGTGCCCAGGACACTGTGTGCAAGTGTTAAGCATTGTAGTCATGTCCCTTTCCTGTAAAGGCCGTGTCTTTTGATCGTGTACTGTCTCCTCAGGCTGAGACAGAAATAGGTCCTGTTGGAGCAGTGCTCTACCCCAGTTAACAAATCTAAGTAAATAAATAAATAAGTTATATTTCACTTGCAGCATTTGCCCACCTAACCAAAGAGAGGAAGTCCCTTGCTTAGTTGAAATAGCAGTGCTTTTGCTAAGCGTAACTTGTGGCAGGTTATGTTTATTTTATATTCTGATCACAATACTAAGAAATGAAATAATTTAACAAAAATCCACACTCCTGCCTTTCACATGAAATGTTCTCCACATAAAGTGTATCTGCAACCATTAACAACTGAAGTCTGGCTTCACTGCACTGTTAATGCTTTATACTGCAGGTTTCCCTAACGAAGACTTAAGGGAAACATGCTCATTCATTATGATTGATGAAGCAGATTATCCTTAACAGTTTTTTTTTTACTTCCCTCCACATGATGAAAATGGTATTAGAAATAAAATGAGAAACAGAGCATCTCTTCTGACTGGACCTTTTGATGAAAGGGGATTACTCTGGGGCCTCACACACACATACCCGCACACACGCATACTTACTCACTTACCTGCTCACTCATTCACGCTGAGCACGTTATGCAAACGTGAGACTAGAGCCTGTGCTGGCAATGAATCTGGAATCTAAAGAAGCGGCCTGGCCAGGCCTCACTCTGTTCCTGTTCAAATAGCTGCAGGGTGTTCTTTGAAGAGCTGCCAGGCCAGCAAGATTGGAGTTCAGAAATGGTGTTTAAGCTCAGCACTGATTTATTTCACAAATTAAGGGTCCCTACAACATGAAAACCAAAATAAATAGCTCTGCACCTGTTTCTGAATTGGCTTTTTTCTTTCACTTAAATGTGTGAATAGGAATGAAAACATTAAGTGCCCCCTGAAGTATTAAGTGCATTTCTGCATTTAGGGCAAGTCACACATTGTTAATTGGTACAGAAAATTGCCTGTTTAAATATGAATTATTGTATTGTTTTCCTTCAGTTGCTGCCAGATCTGTTTCCTTTTGTGCAAAAATAACATTGCCGCAGGCCTGCTTACTTACCTCTAGTTCAAATTACTAGTTGTACTGCAAGAACAGTAATGCCATTTGAGAAATATAAAGGGAAAGGGTGCCGGTAGGTTGGACATTAGCCTTAATGATGTTTGTTTTCTTCTGTGGAGGCAATTTATATTTTTTAATGTATTATCTTTATCAAAACTAAAAAGGTGTACCTTTTATCAGGACGGGACATGGAGAAACATTTTAGTTTTGAAAGCCTGTTGTCAGCCCTAATCATTTGTCACGGATGCCTCAGTTATGCTTCATTGCAGCACTAAGCAAAGATGTACAACTGCATTTACTTTTGAGGTAAGCTGTTCTGGATTTCTAAGTGTTAACAGTTTCTGGCATTGTTTGCCACTAGTGAGATACCTTTCAACATCACTCACTCTTCTTCAGTGTGATTTCATCACAGAAAAGTTGGTTTTGTTATTTAAGACAGCACAAGTTCACGTCTTTGTATCACATCCACACATTGCCTGTATTGTTTTCTTATTTCCAGAGGCAGGGTAGAATATGTAAAACTGTTACTGCACATTCTACTCTAACCATTTCCTTGCTGGTAAGTAACCAGGTGTTTTACTCACTCCGCTGTCAAAGACGTTTGGACCATGGCAAATGGTCACTCAGCTAGTAGTGCTGTTTGTTATAGCTTTTAACTATCTGTTCTGTTCCTTTGCTTTAAAGGCTAGTGAAAATTGTATTTTTGTGGACACTTGTGAACTGATTGGCCACCCACTTGCATTTTTGGTACTAATGTCATTAAAATAATCAGTTTACATTAAAAACTGTGTTTTCTAACAGTTGTGTGTAATGTATTTTTCTGCATGTGTGCTTGTGTGTGTGTGTTTGTTTATGCGTGTGTTTGTGAGTACTGTGTGGAACCTTGAGAAGTGAACAGACATTTAGAAAAAAGCCAATTATCCAGTGTTATTGAAAATAAACCATGCATTCATTACATATGTACCAACACCCACAACAACATGTACACACACACACAGTTGTTGCCATACAGATTACCTTGTCATCTCAAGATTATTAGTAGAGTAACTGGCTTGTTCCTTTTCTCTTTCTTGACTTATGTATCTCTGTATGCAGGTTTAGTCAAGCCAGTAATGAACATTATACGTCCTTCCATACAGGTTAATATCATGGTGTCTTAACTTATATTTCATTTAATATGTTGACTGAATCACACAGTGGATAATTTGAAGTGAAAATTGTTAGCTGTGTACCAAGTTTTTTTTTCAATTACTGTGGTCACTCGGTACACAGGCCAGTGATCTTCATCTTAATTTTGAAAGGGGAGGTTTTCATATATAAATGTAGATTTTGTTGTGCTGGTGGGTTCTAAAAACAGCTGTCTACAAAAATGAATAAAACTTTAGTAAAGAAAATATTTTTTTGTACTACATCTGGTTTATATTCCCAAAATGTTTTATTTTTCACTTGAGAAAAAGATGGTCTGGAATCAAGTTGCTTCAAAAATCTCATTTCCAGGTCTAGTAGAGTACGCTTTGATGGCCTGTGTCTGTTGTCTTCAAGAAGTTACTCTTTGTATTATATCATATGATACTGAGAATATAATAAGAACATTGTCATTTATAGAAAGTTCCATGAATCACATTTTTTCTGCTAAACTGCCTAGATGGGCATGCTTGTGGAGCTGAAGGCTTTTATTTAGGGTAGATAATATGAAAATCAGCAACAATTTGCTATATTGTGTGAGTCAAAGTGTCTGGTATTACCATTGTTAAAAATGGCTGTACAAAGAAGGCCAAGGGGTCTGTGGAATAGTCATAGCTTTGTAATAGCTACTGACTACCTCAGATGGTATGGTTGTTAGCAGTCTTAAATAGAATTTATTTGTCAGGGGACCATTAATGTCCCCCGTTGTTAGAGTAATTCATGTTTCATAGTATTTAACATAATATCAGTGAGACATTCTAATCCATCAAACCATGCAGGCAACATCTTCCACAAATTCTTCCCTTTTTTGGCATTGATAACTGACTTTTTCTGTTTCCTTTTAGCGACATGTGCTGCATAGATAGGTTTGCCAGTTTGTGGACTGCTAATTCTTAGTAGAAAAGACAACTTTACATCATGTCATTACTTCTTCAGAGGCTACCTTAGATAGACATGAACTTGATCACTAGACTGGCATTTTTATGCAATTGTTCTTATGGCTATTCAAGTGGAATTGTCTAGCCATTCAACACAGGAGATGAATCTATTTATTGGCACAAGACCCAAGCTTGCTGTTTTTTCATAAGTGAGACATGACCCAAGCTCGGTTTGCTGTTTTTCATAAGTGAGACATGACCCAAGCTCAGCTTGCTGTTTTTTCATAAGTGAGACATGACCCAAGCTCGGCTTGCTGTTTTTTCATAAGTGAGACATGACCCAAGCTCGGCTTGCTGTTTTTTCATAAGTGAGACATGACCCAAGCTCGGCTTGTTATTTTTTCATAAGTGAGACATGACCCAAGCTCGGCTTGCTGTTTTTTCATAAATGAGACATGACCCAAGCTCGGTTTGCTGTTTTTCATAAGTGAGACAAGACCCAAGCTCGGCTTGCTGTTTTTTCATAAGTGAGACATGACCCAAGCTCGGCTTGCTGTTTTTTCATAAATGAGACATGACCCAAGCTCGGTTTGCTGTTTTTCATAAGTGAGACATGACCCAAGCTCAGCTTACTGTTTTTTCATAAGTGAGACATGACCCAAACTCGGCTTGCTGTTTTTTCATAAGTGAGACATGACACAAGCTCAGCTTGCTGTTTTTTCATAAGTGAGACATGACACAAGCTCAGCTTACTGTTTTTTCATAAGTGAGACAAGACCCAAGCTCTGCTTGCTGTTTTTTCATAAGTGAGACAAGACCCAAGCTCTGCTTGCTATTTTTTCATACGTGAGACATGACCTAAGCTCAGCTTGCTGTTTTTCCATAAGTGAGACAAGACCCAAGCTCGGCTTACTGTTTTTTCATAAGTGAGACAAGACCCAAGCTCGGCTTGCTGTTTTTTCATAAGTGAGACATGACCCAAGCTCGGCTTGCTGTTTTTTTATAGGTGAGACAAGACCCAATGTTTTTCATAAGTGAGACATGACCCAAGCTCGTCTTGCAGTTTTTTCATAACTTTTGCTTAACCTTACTTGAAGGATTTACTGCTTCATCCTATATAGTCAGGTTGTTGAACGGAGTTGTTAGGATGGAGCAGGCGCTACTTAAAGAACATTTATAAGCACGAGTACTGCAGACGAGTCTGTCTTAGTGGTTTGCATAGAAGACACTGTCTTGGTGATTGCCTACAACTGTCCTTGCCCCGTTTCCCCATTGTTAGTGTATTGCTAGGAACATCTATCACCTGCCAGAAGCTGAAGATTTGTTTGAACCAAAACAGCTCTTTGCTTTATTTTTTTAACTTTCAGTTTGTTTGTTTAAGAGATTATGTGTCTGTTTTTTATTCTTCTAAATCAGAAGGTTGTGATTTCTGATCTCATACCAGACACTTTGGTCAAAAGTCCAATACTATGAAAACAAAAAAACAAGTGGAGACTAGCTGGATACACACAAACTTTCTTTAATATGCCAAAAGATGAGTGCTTTCATCCAACATACAAAACAACAGGTCTCCATCAGGTAAAGTTACCAAAAAACAGGATGGAGGAGGTGACAAGGACCTTAATCATGAATATCCACTGTTTGGAGATTGGAGAGGATTAAACAAAAACAGAATCAACTCCAGCAACAGGAATTTCATCCTCATCAGCAGGAAATTTATCCTCAGCAGCAGGATTTTTGTTCACCTTACCAGGAGGAAACAATGGAACACAGTCAGGTGGCCGCAACCCCCAATGAAGAAACAAAAGGGAGTAAAATTAACTGTTATTGAAACTGCTGGACTTGATGTTAATTTAGAGAATCTCGGACATTTTGGAGGAGGGCAGCTTTGTAGGACTGATGGTTTTCATGTTACAGAGGTGTGTAATACTGAATGTGATTTTAAGGTTTATAATTTTTCTAGTACAGTTATAACAGTGGAAATTGCTAACATGTTAGCAAAGGGACTGACATTTGTCCATGACAAGGGCTTGCATACTTCCAATGTTTTGATAGACATTAAGCTATTTTTGAGGAAAATAAACCTCAGACTGTTATGTGTGAATGAACAGCATAACATGAGCATGTATAGATTTCCTAGCACATTTAATCCCCCATTACACCCAACATTACAATTATTTGAGAAGATGTGTGTGTTGCATGTTAGGAGTATGAACACCAGCTAACTGAATAATAAAAAAGTGAATAAATATGAACCTGACAAAGGAGGAAAAGGAACTTTTAGATTTTAAAGACGGCAAAAGATCCGAATAATGAAACTGGAGAAGGAGGGGGGGTGGTCTGGTTGCTATGGATCTTTGTGATTACAATAATAAAATGTTTGAAATTTTGACCACAGAATCATATAAGGAAGTATCCTTAAATTAAATGAATGGTGCCAAGAATAGAATATATGGAGTTTTGAATGACCTTCTTATTGAGGCAGTATACCTGTTGAACTGTATAATTATCTCAACATGCTTTCCCCTAAGGTTCCTACTATATTTGCAGTCCTGAAGTTACATAAACATATTGATAACATCCCTGTGTGTCCAATTGTGGACTGGAGGAATTCTGTAACTTCAGGCTGTGCTAAATTTTTAGATTTGCAATTAAAGAACATTTTAGTAGGTGAGAAGCAAATATTTAAGGATTTGTGGGAATTCCTGCATACTATTAATGAATTAGATTTTCATGCAGAAGATATAATGGTGGCCATTGATGTTAAGGATTAGTACACTGTTATTCCCCAGGAATTGGGGGTTCAGTGGATAACCAAATGTTTGCATAGCAAGGGAGTTGCTCATGACAAACTTTATTTGTATGGGGTGTTATTTGAATTAGTCCTCAGTAATAATTTTATTTACTTTGAGGGCAAATATTTTTTTACAAAAAAGGGGTGTGGCAATGGGCTCACTCTGTGGGGCAATTTTCGCCAACATGGTGATGGCCCATTGGGAACACACTTTTGTATTAACAAGTGAATAAAGAACTAAGTTGAGACTATACACTAGGTACCTGGACGATATTTGTATCATCTGGGATGGTACAGAACATGAACTACAGCCCTTTATGGAATATGTTAACGATACGACAGAATTCCTAAAGTTTAGTTACACTTCCCGTAGGGACAATTTAGCATATTTAGACATTTGTTTGAGGAAGGATAAGGTCAACAACAGGTATGTCTCTACTATTTACCATAAACCAACATATTCAAATTCCTTCTTAGATTACACTAGTTCCCACCCTTATCATCAAAAAAGATCAGTAGTAAAAGGCCAACTCGTTAGAGCAGCGAGAATAGTCTCAGGGGATGATGATTTTATTCACGAATGTGAATTGCTGTGTACTATGTTTACAAGGAAAGGTTGCCCTTTTAAATTGTTACAAGAATTGATGTTAGAGGTGGGTAACAAAAGAAGGGAAGTTTTTTTCACCCTGTTTTGGACAATAAAAGCTTATCAGTGAATATTTGTCAACAAGACACTAGTATGGTTGGTAGGTCTGAAATCACAACCGGTATGCACTATACACTGGCTTTTATTACAACATATAGTAGTGATTATAAATTTGTTAAATGGGTTTTAAATGATAATTAGGATATTTTATTAAATGACAAGCATGTTAGATGCAAGGTGGCTGGTACGCCTAAATTGTGTTTCGTAAAGGTGTGAATTTTAAAAACATTTTGGAGCAAATTAACCTTGGTTATAGCTCTAACAGTAATAAATCAATGGTAAAATGTGAGCGATGCCCCTATTGTGTTAAAATCAAAGTAGGGGAAAGTTTTATGATCAAAGGTATAAAATATCATCTTAATAATAAATTTAACTGTGAATCTAAAAATACAGTATATGTGGCAATTTGTCAAGACTGTCCCTTTTTCTACATAGGGAAAACTTAACGTAGATTCCGGGACAGGATATATGAACATGAATATAGTATTAAGAAATGTAAGGATACTAATGTGATAGCTAGGCATGTGATGGAATACCCGGACCATTCTTTTAACTATATGGCCATTGATGAGATCAGAACAAACCCAAGGGGTGGCCCAACGGGCCTTTATTTAGAAAAGAAAGAACTGTTATGGCAGTTAAAATTAAACACATGTACATGGCCAGGGTTAAATTAAGTTAGTTCTGTCTATTGCTTGTTGAAATTGAAAGCACTTGAGAGGTGAAGATACTGTTAATTTAAGTGAATACTTACAACTGTTATGTATTGCCATATATTATGGGGGATTATTTAAATTTTCAGTCACTCGTTTTTTGTTGCTGTTTTACTTGTTTCGCAAATTAATTAATTTTTTTTAATATTTAAGAGAAAATATTTAAATGTGTTGTTTACATCATATTTACATCTAATGAAATGCTAATCCCTCTGCACTATATGCTCCAGAGTCCTCAACCTCATTACAACAATCAACAGAACATGCTGGAGGGGCAGGTTCATAACCCAGAGACTGCCTATACTCTGGAATAGACTTCCCATACATGTCAAGCAGAGCACCTCACTATCCCTCTTCAAGAGAAATCTTGATGAGTGGATAGGAAATAGAACGTTCACCCCAGCGATCACTCCAGTGGCTCTACTTGGTAGAGGCACTGGGAACTAACGATGGGTGGCACAATGACGGGGCACTTCTATGGGCTAGGTTTGTAAAGGCCCCAGGGTCATTAGCCTAGTAGACACCTATGAACCTATATACACAAAATTATACTTGGGGATAATTTAGACTTTCATTATTTATTGTGGTCCAATGTTGTGGCTGTTTTTTTTGATATTTATTTAAAAAAAAAAATTTTAACACGATTTTAAAAATGAAGTTAGAATTTGTTGTTATTTTTATTATCACTATTTCTTATAAAGAGTAGAGAGAGAAATGAGCAAACGCTTACGGAAAACTCAAGAAATGCTGCAAATATGTTTTCAAAGAATGGTGCTTTCCTCCTTGGCTACTGCTGTTAAAATTCTTGTTAAGACGCTTCTCCTTGTTTCTTCTTTAAAAGAACTTTCATTAAAATGATTTAAAACAAAAAACAAAATAAAAGCTACAACCTAACCATTTGAAAGTTAGCGTTGTAACGCAAAAAAGGCAGATGAGCGCTTTCGGTTTATCAACCTTCTTCAGATCTGCTTAACATTTGCAGCTACTTCTATTTATATTCATGCTGCTGACTTAGAGTCATCCCCCACAACCAATGGGAGTCTCTATGCCAATTCTTGGTGTACTTGTAATCCAATCCGATGTTCTGGTTCTTATTTCTTGGAAGCCAATTACATTCTTCCATGCAAATAAGTTTTAATAAATCTACCAATGTTTATTCATTCCTTTCTCTCACCTAATTTGCTATTCTTTTTCTTCTGCTCCAATGGCTTGTGTGTATCCTGTTGCAAGATGCAGGCTCCACCTTTTTATGTCATGTTCTTATTTGCCTTTTGTAAAAACTAAACACTCTCCCTGCATAGCATTTTTCATGTATTTCGCCTCTATATTGGAGGTGTCTGTCTGCCTTTAACAGAGCTACAACCTCTTCTCTTTCACGAGTTGTCTTCATTAGGTAAACCACAAGTACAGTGGCTTTCTCCTTTGTTTTAAAACATAGGATCAAACACTTTCTTGTAAATGCTCTTACTTCCATGTCATCAGGTCTCTTTCAAACTAATAGTGCTTAATTAACTACATAAATGCACTTGCTAACTCACATCATAAATCACAAACTTTTTTTATTTTGTGTCTTGCTTCTTAATATCAAGTCTCTTTCTGACTAAGAGCGCTTGCTTATATTCAAAGATGTACTGCTGATTCCTGTTATTCTTTCCGAGTTTTACTTTGTGCAGAGCTCTTTACTCAGTCTTATTAAGAAGCTATCCTAATTGTTTTTTAATGTTATGTAATCCATTGGTTGGCAAATTACACTTCTTCTCCTTTTTCTCCCATACTAATTCCAAACTCTCTACTAATTCAATGCCTTTTCTTCATTTGCTGACAAATTTCCACTAACAAATGTCTTTGATCTCCGTAAACATCATTTCTCCTTTCTAATTGATGTAAATAATGGATGAACAACACTCTTTCTATTCCTTTAGCGCTCTAAATTCAATATTTTCCAGACTTCTACATACACAATGAACTTGATTTCAATTTATTTATAGTTTGGGGTTTACTCTCCTTCCATCATTATGTTCAAACCAGGGCTAGAACCCCAAACCCTTTGTTTAAGGGTCTAATGCTCTACCGACTGAGCTACGTTGGTAGATGCATAGTTCAACTCCCTCTTAGTTTTCTTTTCTTTCTAAACAAGCTTGAGGAGGACTGTAACATATAGGCCAAAAAAATATAATAAGCAAACTACACTCTTTTTATTCCTTTGATGCTCTTGGTTTCAATGTTTTCCAAACTTCTTCTTGCACAGTAAACTTAAATTCAACTCTTTTCATTTATGGTTAGAAATTTCTTCTCCTTTCACCATGGTGCCCAGACTGGGAATCGAGCCCTGGACCCTCTGGATAAGGGTCTGATGCTCAACCGACTGAGCTACATTGGCAGATGTATAATTCATTTCCCTGATAGTTTCCTTTCTTTTAAAACAGGTTTAAATGGGACTATAGCATTTAGTCAAATTTCTTGAAAGATGTAATCCTTATTTGTCATTAGTCAACTTAGTGAGGTGGTAATAGATTTAAAAACATTTGGAAGAAATGTAACGTTAAAATACATATATGGCACCAAAAATACACAAAGTATGGGTTCAGATGATTTAAAACAAACCTATAAGAGGCCAAGTACATTTGTGCCTATAAATCATCCTCAGGTGGAAACATTCATCAAACTTTGTGAGAATGAAATAGCACAACACAAAGATGAAGGAAAAGGAAAACAATTCCACAATTTGAACTATAGAGAGCACAAGGCATTGAAAGAACTGCAACTTAACAAAGAAATAGTGATAAAACCAGCTGACAAAGGAGGTGCATTGGTCATCATGAAAAAGGAACAATATGACAACAAGATGAAGGAGCTTCTTAGAGATACAGCTACATATATTAAGATAGGTATTAAACAAATAGAAAGATTGGTAAAGGAAGTCAAAGAAGATCTGTATGAAAAATTAATGTGTAGAATAATAGATGAAGACTTGTATGCATTTTTTGAAACCTTACATCCACGTATACCAGAAATAAAAGGCATACCGAAGGTACTCAAGAATTTAAATGATCCGCCATTAAGACCTATAGTTTCAGGAAGAGGGTGAATCATGGAGCCTCTTTCCATTTACATAGAAGATGAGCTTAAAAATCTGTTAGAGAAAGCACCTACAGTGTTAAAAGATACAGCGCAATTATTAGAGAAATTGTATGCTGAAGCTCACAAGTGTGACAACTATAGGCATATGGTATTGGCAACAATGGATGTGAATAGCTTATTTACTAGCATACCCAATGGATATGGTATAGAAGCAGTCAGAAACTTTATACTAGCTAACCAACCGAATAAGGATGTGGAAAGGATATGTGGGCTACTAGAAATTATATTACAAAACAATGTATTTCTATATGAGCATGAAGTCTACTGGCAGAAATGGGGAGTAGCCATGGGCACTCCATGTGCCAATAGTTATGCAAATATAGTATTAGCCCAATGGGAATGCCAATGGAGCAAAGATGAAAATAATATCTGGCAACAACATATACAATTCTATGGACGCTTTGTTGATGACATTCTTCTTATATGGAGAGGGCATGAAAGTTCGTTGCAGCAATTCATTCAATTTCTAACAACAACAACGGATTTCCTAAAGTTTGAAATCAAAATGTCACAGAAGAAAATAGAATTTCTGGATGTTAACATTATTATGGATGAGGTCAAAGGATTGGAAACAGCCCTGTATAGAAAAACAACTTGGAAAAAACATCTTTTACATAGATCTAGCATGCATCCAGGCCATATTTTTAAAAATATTAAGGACAACCAGGTGCAAAGGGTCTCCAGATTGTATACCAATGATAATATATTTCGAGAAGAAATACAAGGATTAATGAACAACTTTACAATGAGAGGATATAAGGAAGAAAAAATGGATGAAGACAAGCTTAGAGACATCCGAAGGAAGAAAGAGAGACCATACTCTTCAGCTAAAACTGATAAAGAGAACAAAGGAAAGGAGCCGAACAGAAGAAAGGAAATAGTAAGACGTCCTTTGACGTACAGTACAGATAATGTTATTATAAGAGAAACTATTAAGAAATACTGGCCTATAGAAGATAAAAGACATAGTAGGAGAACACCCTAGTTATACTTATAAGAATAAGAAGAACTTAAAGAGGCTCCTATGTGACATAGATAGGCAAGAGGCAAAGAATGTATATATGCCAACAGGAACATTTAAATGTGGAAAATGCAAAGCATGTCAGTACATTATGAGCACAGATAGGTTTCAGCATCCAATGACAAATAAGGTTTACATCTTTCAAGAAAGATCAACTTGTAACAGTGAGAATGTGATCTATGTAGCAAGTTGCATGGTATGTAAAGCATTCTATTTAGGTAAGACTAACAGAAAATTCAAAGAACGAGTATTAAGACATATACGGGACATTCATAATAAAATAGAGACTAATGCTCTTTATGTACATATTAAAGAAAATCGAGAGCATAACTTTAGATTTATGGTTATGGCACAGATTAAGCCTATGGAAAGAGAAGGTGATATAGTGATTAGAACAGAAAAAATTGAGTTGCAATGGATAATTAATTTACGATCCAACCAATTCCCCAGACTAAATGCTATAGTCCCACTTAAACCTGTTTTAAAAGAAAGAAAACTACGAGGGAAATGAATTATAGATCTGCCAATGTAGCTCAGTCGGTTGAGCATCAGACCCTTATCCAGAGGGTCCAGGGCTCGATTCCCAGTCTGGGCACCATGGTGAAAGGAGAAGAAATTTCTAACCATAAATAAAAACAGTTGAATTTAAGTTTACTGTGCAAGAAGAAGTTTGGAAAACATTGAAACCAAGAGCATCAAAGGAATAAAAAGAGTGTAGTTTGCTTATTATATTTTTTTTGGCCTATATGTTACAGTCCTCCTCAAGCTTGTTTAGAAAGAAAAGAAAACTAAAAGGGAGTTGAGCTATGCATCTACCAACGTAGCTCAGTCGATAGAGCATTAGACCCTTAAACAAAGGGTTCAGGGTTCTAGCCCTGGTTTGAACATTATGATGGAAGGAGAGTAAACCCCAAACTATAAATAAATTGAAATCAAGTTCATTGTGCATGTAGAAGTCTGGAAAATATTGAAATTTAGAGTGCTAAAGGAATAGAAAGAGTGTTGTTCATCCATTATTTACATCAATTAGAAAGGAGAAATGTTTACGGAGATCAAAGACATTTGTTAGCGGAAATTTGTCAGCAAATGAAGAAAAGGCATTGAATTAGTAGAGAGTTTGGAATTTGTATCGGAGAAAAAGGAGAAGAAGTGTAATTTGCCAACCAATGGATTACATAACATTAAAAAACAATTAGGATAGCTTCTTAATAAGACTGAGTAAAGAGCTCTGCACAAAGTAAAACTCAGATAGAATAACAGGAATCAGCAGTACATCGGCGAATATAAGCAAGCGCTCTTAGTCAGAAAGAGACTTGATATTAAGAAGCAAGACACAAAATAAAAAAAGTTTGTGATTTATGATGTGAGTTAGCAAGTGCATTTATGTAGTTAAGTAAGCACTATCAGTTTGAAAGAGACCTGATGACATGGAAGTAAGAGCATTTACAAGAAAGTGTTTGATCCTATGTTTTAAAACAAAGGAGAAAGCCACTGTACTTGTGGTTTACCTAATGAAGACAACTCGTGAAAGAGAAGAGGTTGTAGCTCTGTTATAGGCAGACAGATGCCTCCAATATAGAGGCGAAATACATGAAAAATGCTATGCAGGGAGAATGTTTGGTTTTTACAAAAGGCAAATAAGAACATGACATAAAAAGGTGGAGCCTGCATCTTGCAACAGGATACACACAAGCCATTGGAGCAGAAGAAAAAGAATAGCAAATTAGGTGAGAGAAAGGAATGAATAAACATTGGTAGATTTATTAAAACTTATTTGCATGGAAGAATGTAATTGGCTTCCAAGAAATAAGAACTAGAACATCAGATTGGATTACAAGTACACCAAGAATTAGCATAGAGACTCCCATTGGTTGTGGTGGATGACTCTAAGTCAGCAGCATGAATATAAATAGAAGTAGCTGCAAATGTTAAGCAGATCTGAAGAAAGTTGATAAACCGAAAGCGCTCATCTCTCTTTTTTGCATTACAACGCTAACTTTCAAATGGTTAGGTTGTAGCTTTTATTTTGTTTTTTGTTTTAAATCATTTTAATAAAAGTGCTTTTAAAGAAGGAACAAGGAGAAGCGTCTTAACAAGAATTTTAACAGCAGTAGCCAAGGAGGAAAGCACCATTCTTTGAAAACATATTTCTTATAGAGAGGTGAAGTTCATAATTTATTTTATGTAAGCTGCGTATGCCTTTAATATTTGTTTAGTTACTTTTAGTATTTGGTTAACTATTGATTGGGTAATTAAAATTTGTTAAGGTGATTGTTTAACTTGCAATGATCTATTTAAGGGTATTTTGTTTGGTAACTTTATCTGATGAATTTCAGTTCATAGGTAGGTACTAGACTATCGGCCTTGGGGCCTATACAAGCCCAGCCAAAAAGGTACCCTGGCTTTTGCCACCCAAGAAAATAATTTTCCTGTGCCACTGTCGAGCAGAGCCACAGAGGTGATCCCTGGGGTAAATTTCCTATTTCCCATCCACTCATCAAGATTTTTCTTGGAGTGCTAATGAGGAGCTTTGTTTGATATAGATAGGTAGTTTATTCCAGAGTATGGGAAGTCTCTGGGACAGGAATCTATCCCTCCAGTATGTTCTGTTTATTGTAGTGACAAGGTTTAGGTCACTAGAGCGTGTAGCTCGGAGGGATTGGGATTTCTTTAAGTGGAGCATGTCCAACAGCTCTGGGTTTGACATAGCTTTGTATGTTAGGCAGAGGTCACCTCTGAGTAGGCAATATGCGACGGAGTAAAGCTGGAGTTTTTTGAGACGGTCTGCATAGGGCATCTGTTTGAAGCCAGTAATCCTCTTTGTGAGGTATTTCTGTGGCCTTTCCAGTTATTGAAGAGGTCTTGTGAGGTACATACCAAAAAGGGCATTGTACTCTATAATGGGTCTAATGAGTGATGAGTAGAGGGGAACAATGACCTCTTTTTTTCTGGGTGAGAAACCTTTGGTGATGAGGTGTGCCACATAGAAGGATTTCCTGACTACTGTGGTGATGTGATTATCAAAGGAGAGACTACTGTCCACCTGTGTCCCAAGGTCTCTTACCACACTTTCAGTGTTAAGTATACTATCGCCTATGTTGTAGTTCATGGGTACAGAGTTTTTACCAAAGGGGATGGAAATGCACTTTTTGGCATTGAGCTGGAGGCCATGGCTTTGACACCAGGCATCTGTCTCAGTGAGGCCCTTTTGTAGGATGTCTACATCGTTAGGAGTTTCGATTATGGCCCCTAGTTTGCAGTCATCTGCGACCTTCATTATCCAAAGACCTTCTGTGTTAGCCTGTACTTCAGAGAAGTAGATGCCAAACAGGAGAGGACCCAGGACTGAACCCTGTGGTATTCCACTTGTCACTGGTCTGAAGTCGGATTTGGAGTCTGCTACTTTCACAGTGTGGGTTCTGTCAGTGAGCCAGTTGGCAACCCATCTTGTGACATAGGGATTTATACCTAGTTTAGTGAGTTTATCTATAATTCCAGAGTGGGGGATGGTATTGAAAGCCTTGGCAAGATCAAGATAGACTGTGTGAACCACCTTACCCTTGTCTGCGGCTTTGGTGATTGCCTCAAAGAAGTCTATCAGGTTTAGGAGACATGATCTGCCTTTTACAAACCTGAACTGAGTGGGATCCAAAGTTTGGAGATTACCAATGTCTTTGTTTATAAGTTCCATGATGATATGTTCCATGGCCTTGCAGACCAGACTCGTCAGGCTAATGGGGTGGTAGTGCCCAGGGTCCATGGTGGCTCCCCCCTTGTGGAGTGGGATAACCATTGCTGTGCGCCATTCAGCAGGTGCAAAGCCTGAGGTGAGGCTATGATTGAACATGGTACTTATGTGGGGTGCCAGTTTGTTCTGTAGTTCATGTAGAACACAGCCTGGGATGTTGTCTGGTCCCATGGATGCTGTGTTCTTGGCTTTGGAGAGTGTGTTTTTTAACTGTGCAGCTGTGATTACAGGAATTTTGCATTCTTCTGGTATAGAGATGGGCTCTTTAGGGGATGAGAGGGGGGTAAAGTTAGCACTGAACCTGTCTGCCAGGATTTTGGCAATATCAGTTGGGTCTGTATATTTAGTGCCATTGTGCTGTAACTCAGAGCAGATCTGAGTGTTGCCATTGAGATTCTTGACATAGCTATAGAATGTTTTGTGGCTGTCTTTAGAATCAGTGGCAATTTTGTTTTCATAACTAGCTTTGGAGGATTTTATCAGGGATCGCAGCTTCTTACTGAGGCTGACCAGGGAGCTCCTCCACTCGTGGGATTTTACTCTCTTTTGCAAGAATTTCTTCCTTCTGTTGTAGAGTTTGTTTATGGCAGGGGACCACCAGATTGGCTTCCTTTTTTTGGAGGATAGTGTCTTGGTTCTGTTTGGGATAGCACGATCCATGCACTCATGTAAGTGCTTATAAAGTGCAATTGTGTAGGATTCAGTAGTGGTAACTGTATTGTCCATCTGCATGGGTGTCATGAAGTTCACCACTACTGTCTTAAGAAGCATAAATTTGGCTTCGGAGAAATTTTTTACCATGGTTTCCTTAATGGGGGGTGGAGGCAGGATGTGGATATCTAGGGTAATTAGCTATCCGACCAATGAGGCGTTGATTTCAGGTGTGGAACACCAGTCACTCATATTGGTAATGACTAGATCTAGGATATTGTTGCCCCTGGTGGGGGTGTGGATAAGTTGATCCAGGGCATTGGAGTTTATGAATTCCAGAAAGCGTTGAGCGAAGGAGTTGGTACATGAGTAGTTTTCCCAGTTAATGGTAGGGTAGTTGAAATCACCCATTATTAGGGTGTTTGGTTGAACCCTAATATTTTCCAGTACATCAAGAAAAGAGGAGTAGGAATCCTGGGTCATGGTGGGTGATCTGTAGCAAGCTACAATTTGGATTACAGTTTTGCCCAGAGTTAGTTGCACTTGGATTACCTCGTCTGCATTATGCTGAGCAACTAGCCTGGAGGTGTGGATATCCTTAATGAATATGGACACACCTCCACCTTTGGTGTTCCGGTCCAGGTTACATGGCCGAAAAGTGTGGTAGGAGTTATAGCCTGGTAATGCAGGGGTGCTCTCTGGAGCCTTGAACCAGGTCTCAGTCACTGCACAGATATCGATGTTCTCCATTTTAAGGAGTGCCTTGAGTGAGTGCATTTTGAGATTTAGACTTCTAGCATTGAGTATCATCACCCTCAGTTTTTGCTTGCCTGTTCCTGTTATGGTGGTGAATTTGTCATTTGAACCTTGCCTAAAAAGGCACTATGGGGCGGCAAGAACCTTAGCCAGTATCCGGAATCCCAGGGGTGACAGGTGCAGGCCATCTCTGGCAAAACATCGTGGTCTGTCTACCATGTCATCCCAGGCAGACAGATACTAGATCCCTTTAGAATGGCACCAGAAGCTTAGCCAATTGTTGAAGTCAATCATTTTGTCCTTGTACTGCGGCATTATTCTGGCTGATGGCAGAATGCTACTCAGAGCTAGGGTCATACCTGCCTGGACTACAAGATCAGAGAGGTCTTCCATGTCTGTTTTCATGTAGTCCTGGGAGGTACGTCTCAGGTCATTCACACCAACATGGACAATGACAGAGTCATATTTGTACTTGTTGCGGAGTGACCTGAGTGTGTGGGTTATGTTGCGGATCCTGACACCCGGCAGGCAGCTGACAGTAACCTTCTCCTTGTTTAGCCTGGTGAGTGGGACATCAGTGTGCCTGACTATAGAGTCGCCTATGACTAGTGTGTTGGGTACGTTGTTTTGCCTTATTGGCTGAGGTTGAGTGGCACACTGAGTCTGCGGGCTATGTGTCATTTGGGTTGTGTTGGGGGTGGAGGTTGCTTGCATTTCTGCTTTGGAGGTCTCTGTTGCTTGAGCTGATTATTATTGAGAGCCTCCGCGAATGTTTTTGTGTTTCTATGTGTGGATTTTGGTTGTGTAGATTTAGTGAGGCTATGTGATGAGTGTGGTGTAATGCAAGTGTTTACCTTCTCCTTTTGACTGTCAAGTTCAGTCTTGATTGGAGAGAGCTTTACCTCCAGTTTGGCTAGATAATTGCATCTCTCACAGTTTGTAGTGTTGGGTGGTAGGAGGAGAGGGTTGTCTGTGTACATGAGGCAATTTCTACATTGCCCCAAGATGCCCAGATTCATCAGATAGACAGGAGAGAACACTGGGAGCTGACTTTTGGACATGCCTGAATAAAAAACTATTTTCCTCTAGATAAGTGAGGAAAGTGAGTACAAGAGCTGTTTTTCTCTAAGCAAGTGAGGAAAGTAAGTTGTTTTGTATGTCGGACGAAAGCGCTCATTCTTTGGTACATTAATGAAAGTTTGTGTGTATCCCGCTAGTCTCCACTTGTTTTTTTGTTTTCATAGTTTGTCAGTTATTTGTTTTTCAAAATTCCAATACTGACAGTGCTGCTTAGAACTGGGCTCATGCGATGGAGAGTATTGGACTCCTGAGGTGTTAGCCAACAAGACTGACATTAAACCATCATCCTTGTTCCTTTAGGAGTTAAGTGAAGGTTAAAGATTCCATGACATTTAACCTGATGAGCCATCAGGGTCATTATTTGGAGTAACACAATAATAATTCAATAACACAGAACAAAAAACAGAAATGAAAGGCAAGATATTCTTATCACTTTACCATCAGATAAAATTAAATTGTAATTAAATTTTATCGAAATTTAAATCCATGAAATGTATATGTTTCATAACTTCAGTAAACATGCATTCTCCCATGCCTTATTTTTTTCGCATATCCACTTTCCTCCCAAGTTTTCCATATACTACAAAGAATCACGTTATCCCATGTTTTGTCTGTTCAGTTTATATCATACAGCCGACAAACTGTGCTATTTTCTCTCATATTTGTAATATTCTAATGTGAAATTTATCTTGGCAATAAATCTGCAAAATGTATCAATCCTAGTATAGTATAAAACAAGATGTCATGTTTTTTTTTTCACATGAGCAGCCTTAAAACGGCAACCTGTCGTGCCTGGCTGCATGAACTGGAGAAATGAAGCCCTGATTATGCCTCAGATGACCTAGGCTTGAAAGGAAGTCCAAGTAGAGGACAAGATGGCTGGGGTGGGATGAGAATGAGTGTCAGACTCTAGCTGGTTCAAGTGCAGCTGCAGAAATGACACCGTAGGGAGAGCTTAGCTGTGCACTCCATGTGTAAAGGGTGGGACACTGGAATTCAGAAGCAGCATGCAAGCCTGTACCATGTTTGGTTTTGGAGTAGCAGGCATTGCATCACACCTACTAACCCATGGGGAAATGCACCAGCTGATTGTTTAATTGTTTCTTTTTATATCACAGTTTTATTGTGGTAGTACCCTGATCACAACTGACCATTTGCTGGTATATTGCCTGGGTAAAATAATTCACGAAGGAAAAAAATGTAACAGAGATGCAGCAAGAGGTGCATATCAAACATGGAACAGAAAGTGATAGTATATAACAAAAACTATGTGTAACAATTAATAGCTATAGCAACAACTATGAGAGAAATAAGCATTTTACAATTTTACATGATATTTCAGATTTACGTTATGGAGGAAATGCTGTGGGGTAATGAGCATCACACTGGGGGAGATAAAATTAAGAAGTGTTAGTGGCTGCGAAACATACGGTATGACTAGACATTAAGAAGTCATTACATGATGTGGCCTACTTTGTGAAAAGTGCAGTTTGATTTCCTGTGCAGGAATTTATCACCTACAGACAAAGCTCCAGACTGATATCAATCATGTCAGGAATGGGGTGAGACTCTGAGCGGGGTATGTAGGGCATTATAGAAAAATTTTGAACCACCAAAACATGTCAGCTCACCTTGGCTTTTCTGGTAATGTGCCGACAGCTATCCAGTGAGGGAACAGATGAAAGAACAATGTATTAGTAATTTATGTGTATGTGTATATATATATATATATAGAGAGAGAGAGAGAGAGAGAGAGATATTGGTAAACCAGCATTACTATGCAAAATCCCACAAACTCAGCTGAGACACAAATTGCTGGAGTTTGATAAGTGGCTAGGGTGCTGAAGGAGCCTATTAAGGGGGTGATAGTGTGTGGCTTTCATCAGCTCAACCATGCCAGGAGAGGGACCGGGGGAGGGGCAGGGCTTGAATCACATGCAAAGGTGTGGGCAGTTAAAACTATGATAACCCTTTCCATGCCTCCTGTGCTTCACCTGGGGGTGCCTGGATTGGGATATGGGTAGGCATAACAAAAGAAAAGACCTAGAAGATGCTTGGATGACAGCTTCACAACTGGGTTTTGCCAGAGGGAATAAACAGGCAGGCCAAATATATCTTGAGAAATTGATAGCTGGCAGTCATTGGGTGACAAAAAAAGAAAGGAAAGAAAGAAAAATACAAAAGCCTAAAGTGTTTTTAATATGTTAATTTTCCCTTTTGTATAACCTTCTGATATGCCATGAGTAGAACCTTCAACCTTGTTTCCAAAATAAATTTCTCTTCCAAATCACTATACCACTGCCTGCTAGAATTAGAAATTAAAATCTGCAAAACATCAAGAGAAAACACTTCACAGTGGATTCTAAGTGAATTTTTCAGAGGCCCTTATTCATCTTTTCCGAAGTTATGCATACAGTTCTCTTTTGCATACTCATACTGAACTTAAGTTTTATTGAGAGAGATTTAAACAGATAGTGTATATCTATAATTGATTGGATTTGTTTATTTTGCACATTTATTTTATTTCCCTCTAGATAATACAAGCCCTTTCTACAAAATGTGCATTTTGCGTTTATTCTTTGTAATTGCATTTTTCCCTTTGGACTAGGGCTGTCGCTGAAATGGATTTTTTGGACTACTTTGCTTACCTGGTTAACAAATCAAATTAATAAAAATAATAATTAATAAAAATAAAATTACCATTTACATATTTTATACAATCTCATTATGTCTTCACTCATTGCTTCCAACCATCTTCTTTTTCTACTACTCCAGGCTTCTAGTAGTTTTCAGAAATTTAATTTTACTAACTGAGCAGTATTGACACCATACAAAAAGAAACAAAGATACAGGGAAACAAAAAAAGTTTGAACAATTCTCAACTACCATTTTTGTTCCTACCTATGCAGGATACCTCTGTTTGTTTGGTGTAGTTTAATTTTCCAAATGACTGTTGGAAAACAACATTTTTTATTTCACATGGTTCTTACACAAGCAAGCATGCAATATTTTGTCAAGGAGGAAACTAACAAATCCAGAATCATTTTTCTAAATCACATCTTATTTTGTTTGAAACAGACTTCCACAAAAACCAAAGCTTGACTATCTCTTTCATTTTGCTTAAATCCAAACTATTTCTCTTCTACCAGCACAAACTTCTAATATTATTTCTTTATTAGAAAAATCTGGTCCATCTGTCTTCCTGTCCTTTCCATATTCCTTACACTTGTGACTTTTAACAAACAAACCAGATCTTGGGCTTCAAAGATAACAGCTGACTAAGTAACATGTTAAGAGCACTCCCGGTGTGTAAACTGGAAAATTGTACTAGGAAAATGTAAGGGAAAGTGACCAAAAAAAAAAAGAAAATTCTCTGGGAAGAACGTCTCAGCTCTTCATCAAAAAGCAATTCAAGCTGCAGCTTTAACACAGGATATGGTTTCTGTTTACTTAGAGGAAAAATAAATCAAATGCACCAAGAGATGTTTAAAATTAAGTGGGCACTGGTGGAATATGTAGCGTCAATGACAAAAGGCTGGAAAAATAGAAGTTTTAAGCAGCTATTTAGAGACTGAATCAAAGTAAAAGCTGGCTGAAAATGAAGCTTCCCAAGAAGAAATGTTTCTGAAAATAATAGAATTAGAAAATAAAGCACACAGAGGAAACATGATACAGGTCTATGTCAGAAACACGAGTTTTCAGAAACTCAAAATTCATATTTTCAAGAAGATATGGTTGAGTTTCAAAAGACTCAAACTTCAAAAAACAAGAAAAAATTACCTTTTTTCTATGTTTTTGCAGGGGGACAAGCCCCTACACTCCTGGCATATTATATATACCAACACCAAGATGACATTACGGTAAATTCCCTGATCCTCACTGTACCACAGTCTCCTTTGAAAAGCTTGGAGTTTTCAGAAACTCGATCATATGTTCTCGAACTTCTGATATGGACCCATAAATAAATATATATATATATATATATATATATATATATATATATATATATATATATATAGATCTGTATCTATCTAGCTATATATATATATATACATATTTAACTGAACCAAATACAATCATATCAGCAGAAACACAATCCTGTCAAAACTGTAGCAGAAGTGTTTGTGAATTGTTATTTTTTTTTTTTTTTTTTTTGCTGTACACTACAGAAAGGACAACTGAGTTTATCTCCGCAATGAGGGAATATAAACAAGCACATGTGAGATTCAAGTTGTTTTTTATTTTTTCTGGAAGAGCAAAAAATTTTTGGAATAGGCTATAGTGGAAAAAAAATTGTCATCAAAGAATGAACCAAGATGAAAGGGAATCTGATTCTTAATGTTCTGTGAATAGTAAAGCCCAGAGAGAGGCTTTATCAGTGAAACCCCGTCTAGTGTTCCAAAGGAAGATGCATGTATGAGAGAAAAAAGCCTAGGAGATGACCAGAAGTATCTTAGACTTGAACAGGGAGCAGTGTTACAATAAAAAGAAAATAAAAAGTGTCAAAACGCTGAGTAATCCACAACCTGGTGGGAAGGAGAAAAAAGCACTGTTTATTCACAGACTAAGCGCTTTCACCCTATGTCCATAGGGCATCATCAGAGTGAATTAAACACAAAAAACATCTACATTTATACAACTCTAAATTACAACACGCCCACTACTAATTAATATTGTGCCAATTGATTCTTAAAGAAATATAGTTAAAAACACTTGTATATAGTTATATGTACATAACCATACATAAATATGTACAAATCCTGCTATTAATATGTACTGTAAAAACATTTTATAAAAACTTGACTAACAGAAGTGTACCAAGCAGTGTTACAATGTTGTAATAATCAGAAGAAGACTAGCAACATAGTAAATTTAGTGAATAAACAGGAACACTTTAAAGCATCAGTCCCACTAGATGTAGTTAGACATGTGTATGGCTTATCTGTCTTTTCTGTTAAACTCTTTATACATTGGATACCTTTGCCATGAATCAAAGTTGATTTCATAACTTCTAGCCATAGTACAGTGTCCCAATTGATTCTCCTGATTAATACTTTTTTGTAACTCAACTACAATAAATACAACACTGCAAATTTTAATTTAAAGTTAGCCAGTATACTTTTTCTTCAGGTAAAAGTTAGTGTTTACTGAAAGCATGCAATCTGGTTTTCATATTTGGAAGAGGAATAGAAATGACATAAGATAATAACATGTATCAATGTGTGCTAGTAGGAACACAGGCTGAAACATGTACATTAACAAAGTTATCCTTAACTTTAGAAAAGGTTAAGACTCATCAGTGTGGCTATTGATTTGGGGTGACCGCTGCTATCTGAAGAAATAGAATTCATTTTAAGAAAGTGTATAAAGTTTTTTTGTTGTCTATAGCTGTGAGTTAAAATAGGATTAAGTGTTTTAATGTATTTATTTTTTTCTCTTGAGTGTTTTTATTGAAGTGGAAATCCTGGGGAAAATTTGACATAGGTTAAAGCAGAGCTTAAAGGAAGCAAGTACATCAAGATCATCCTGCTAGTCATTACTATATGCATGCAGACTGCAAGATAGAAACATATGTTTAAAATAGCTGTCATGTATAACATGAGAGTAAACGCTTTTTTATTAGAATGTTTGCTGTGTCAGTATTAACATGGAATGTAAGTGGTCTTATAGTTGCAGACATACTAAAAATATGGAGCTATATTAAGAAATGTAGGGTACAACAGCAATGTTACATGACATTTATTTGGATAAAAATGTGAATGTGATTTTGACAAAGGAAGGATTTCAGGGTGAATAGTCATCAGGATATCAGGGACACAAGAAAATGGGATCAATGATTATGAATGGAGCCCTAGTAGTGACAGAAGTGGGAAGGACAATAATTGTAGATTTGTAGTAGCAAGGTGTTATTGGCAGGGAGGAGAATTATGTGGGCCTGTGTTTATATTCCATCTAAAATTACTATTCTAGAGTTTTGGGGAATTTTGGCAGATACACACATTCAACTTGGAAAGTTATTTATGCTTGTAGGCTAGAATCTGATTTATAATAGTGACGATGTATTAGGGATACCTAGAAAGGAAAATATAACAAGAGAGGATAAATATCTGAAGAAATATATTGGAATATTTGTTTTGGAAGTTATGAATTCAGTAACTTTAACTCAGGTGGAATTTACAAATCAGATATATTAACTGAGCTAGACTGACTAGAAATTATATTTCACAGGTACTTGTGCATTTAATTGAAAGCTTTGTGACCCATCTAATAACTATATCAGGTCAGGTACAAATAAAAACTAAAATAAAGATGCAGGGGTAACGTCTAACCGTCTAAAAAAATTCCAGCTATACTCTGTGGCATATCGTCTACTCAGAGGCGATCTCTGCTTAACATACAAGGCCATGTCAAACCCTGAGCTGTTGGACATGCTCCACTTAAAGAAATCCCAATCCCTCAGAGCCACACGCTCCAGGGATCTAAACCTTGTCATCACAATGAACAAAACATGCTGGAGGGATAGGTTCCTGACCCAGAGACTCCCCATACTCTGGAATAGACTGCCCATACATGTCAAGCAGAGCGCCTCATTGGCCCTCTTCAAAAGGAACCTTGATGTTTGGATGGGAGATAGGAAATTCACCCCCGGGATATCATGTCAGTCACCCTGCTAGACAGGGGCCCAGAGAATTTAATATTGTGGGAAGAAATATCCAGGGAATTGTTATGGCTAGGCTTGCATAGGCCCTAGGGCTGTTAGCCTAGTACCAACCTATGAACCTATGTAAAAATTAAGCAATGATGTTAAACAGAGAGGTGTTTAAGGGATGAATAGTAGGTATGATTTGAGAGTTATTAGGAAAGAGAGAAATTACTTCAGAATGGACAGCTGGTGAATGGGATAAAATGAAAACATACTGTAAATGTATGGTAGTAATAAGAGAAAGAGTTATTTGAAAGAAGTAATCATAATTATATAGAGGGATTGAAAAAGGTTAAAGTATTGCAGAGGAAGGGAAATCTCCCAGATTAAAAATGGAGCTGCTATGGAGTGTTAAAGGAAAAGTAGAGGATTATATGGACAGTGTGCATGAGTCTAGAAAAGTTGCTGTTAAGCAACTATTTTGGCAATAATCCTCAGCTGGGTGTGGATATCATTGGATTTACCCATGGTTGATGTCATTATGTCACAAGGGCAAAGCCTGATTAATCAAACAAAGCCAAGCATGGGTATATCTTGTGATAGTCACACACACGATTAGATTGCTGCAATTATATAATGACATTATTTAAGAAAGAAACGTCTTGCCTTTCTTAAATTATGTCATTGTATAATCAGACTCTAGTGTCCTTCTACTTTTTTCTGCCAGGAGACAGCTAACTGATGCACTGCACATATATCTTCCCCCATTAAAAAAGCAAAAAAAACAGTCAATACATAATTTAAAAATAGCAGAAACCCTCTACAGCTCACAGAAATGCTGAAAGAACTGGATGGGGTGGGTTGTAATTTTTCCTTGGCTGCTTCTTGGAAGGGTTTCTTTTATTTCTACAAACATCCACATTAGAGATAGGTAGAGGTTTGGCTATCACAGTTCCTTTTAGTGCAAAAGTAAACATATACTTTACATTCTATTTAAAAAAAATAACAAGAGACCTTACCTGACACTTGAGAGAGTCTCTGTTATTTTTACAGGATTGATTGATTTTATCTTTGCGCTATACAAGGCTGCAATAGACAGACTTTCTTAGGGGTAATGCTCGGTTTAAAATGAGCATACTGATTTGTGTGTCACTGTCAAAACAAATCCACATTCATTGTATAACTTTTGACAACAACTCTAGAATGCAAAAACGTTTAGCACAGTTACTTAAACAACAGAATGCAAAAACTTTTGGCACGGTTACTTAAATAACAGAAAGCAAAAAAGAGCTGTAGCTAAAGCCAGGGAGCCTCTGACAAGGAAAAAAATGAATAAAGCAGAGGAAAGGGGAACAAGAAAAGGTACAAGTAGGAAAAAAATGATAAAAGACTTAGTTATGTCAAGGTTGGAGGAGGATTAGGCTCAACAGTTAATAGCTAAGACAGGAGATAAAATAAAAATAATGGGATATTTATCGATCAACAGAAAGGTTTCCATGAATGGACATATTCCTGTGAAAATTTAAAAGTTAGGAGGAAAGACAGTGACTTGATCTCCAAGGCTTTGTTCGATAGTATTTTAAAATTAGTGGAACTACCAGCATTTTGGCAAAAAACAGTGATATCAGTGTTACTGAAAGGGAGTATGATCCCTTCAGATTTGGCTTCTTATAGATCAATTTAAATTTTAAACCATGATTATAAAGTACTTATGTCTGTATTATCTAAGTGAATGGCAAATACATTACTAAATTTTAAAGATATGTATTGATATAATTTTGTAGCAGAGAGGCAAACATTTAATAACATTAATATAACAATGAAAATCCAGAGAGAACTGGTCTGAAACAAAAGACTGGTATTGTTGGTAGGTCTTGATGCAGACAAAGTATTCAATAGAGTTATACTGAATTGTACGAGTAGGGTGATGTAAGCATTTGTGTTCCCTGACAGAATAAATTGAGTTAAAAAGGAAAATATTTGAATGGATGGAGGCAAGAATTAAGGTAACAAGCTGTACTTTTGTACAGAAAAAACAGGCTTGGATGTCCTCTTCCCCTCGATATTCGCTTTATGGTTAAGGCTATTAGCAAAAGAAATAAGGAATTTGTATACAAATAGTCTTGATACAACTGCTCTGGTAATCAAGAAAAGTTAGCATAGTTTGCAGATTATATTATTTTTTGCTTGATAGCATTTAGAGACAGATTTGTCCCTTTTCAGCATATACATTAAATGAAGATACAACAAAAGCTATTGCAATAAACTGTGCACCCATTAATAAACTGGTTCAGCAATACCCACAGTAATGGGGACATGACAATTTGAATTATTTAATGTATAACTGAAAAAGAATTCTGTTATGATAACTATGTATATGAGGGAAAATGATAAAGAGAAGATAATACAAAAGATAAACAGGAAGCTCCTGGTTTTGAATATGGAAAGTAAGATACAAGGAGTGAAATGCTTTTAGTCCCTTTGGTATATATATATATATATATATATATATATGTGTGTGTGTGTGTGTGTGTGTGTGTGTGTGTGTGTGTGTGTGTGTGTGTGTGTATAGGTCAGGTATATTGTTTCAGCAGGGGGAGATGTTGTGGATGGCACTTAATGAAGTGTTGACGGAATTTATTTTTGGGGGGCAGGTTAATTGAAATAATATGATTCTTTCTCCATAGAATAAGGCATCATATAGTTACCTGATTTGAAGGGATACACAACCTACAAAGTTAAGGCTGATATACATAGTTCAAGCAGAAGTTTATAAATCAAAGTGGTAAAAAGATGATGATGGAATTGGAGGAAGGGATTTGAAAGAAAAAGAGAGAACAGGATTTTAGATGCAAATCGATCAGGAGAAAAGTAACAGCCATAAAGATTATTCTAATCATAAAGTAGGAGACACTGTTCTAATGACTAAGCCAACACAGGAATGGAGAAAGATTTTACCAATAGGGATGTAGGAGTATAGAAAATAAACAAAAGGGGCTGTAATTTAAAGAAGAAAATTAATAATGGAACCAAAGTCCTGGGAGCAATTAACTCACGAGGGAAAGGTAATAGAATAGGGTGAGTCTAATCATGAGTTTGGACTACAAGTTAAAGATTGTCTTCCCTGTCAGAGAGTGATAACAGAGTATAGGCAACAGTTAAGTGATATAGGAGTGCTAAATGAAAGATCAGCTCTGGTAAAGTGTTTAATTGAGTCTAGTACAGAAGATTTAGTTTTAAAGGGATAATTAGTAGGATGTATAAAATCTTGCATGATAACTTTAATAATATAATTAGTAGGGTATATAAAATCTTGCATGATAACTTTAATAATCAGTCATAGGAGTCTAGTAAACATTGGAAAGAAAGAGAATCAGAAGACAAATTACAAACGAAAAATGTGAAGAAATCTGTGGAGCTGCCAAGCATGCAGTGAAGTCATATTAATGATTTTTTTTCAAGCAAATGTTTGCAAGCAGTATCAGATAGATAGCGATTTTTTTTACGATGTGTTGGGCAGCAGTGAGTAAACCGGGTACATGTCTTTTGGGACTGGAACAAGTGACATTTTAAAATTTCTATGTAGAGTACTTTGACAGGAATATTGAGGAGACTAATTTTATTAAATAAGGTGGGGTGTAAAATCCGAATTGATGTGGCATAGTAGGTCGTTATGAAGTTTAATGCTATTGATGGCCGAAAATGAAATTATTAGAAAATGAAAATCAAAATCTAAACCAAACGTAATGAATGTATTACTATTTTAAAGAAAACAAAAGGTCAGTTCTAAGCACCTAATACACTTTTGGTAATGTTAGTAATTATTGCAGGTTGACTTCGCAGATGAAAAATATAACTGCACTTTACTTAAATTTCTGAATAACTCCAGAGATAGGGAAAATATTTTTTTCTGTTTATTCCTGGATCCGAGAAGATAAGAGGAAGTAGGGTGGTGTAAAAAAACAACTGCAGTAAACTTATAGTCTTTCTGCTAACACTAACAACCATATTGTAACTGATATTCATATCAATATGGTTGATAGTGTTAGAAGAAAGACTGATTGCATGTTGTGTGTATGTTGGAGAAATATTAATGTATTCTTGCCATGGACAGATGATGAAAATTAGTGAGGAGTCATCATTACTTGGAAGATTACCTCTACAGAATAGTAGCATTTCATGTAACGAGAAACCCACAGAGAAGGTGGAGACTGTGACAAGGAGTACCCGCACATAAGCAGTGACTAATGATCTTTCCCTATCTATCTATGCTCTCAAAGTGGAGTTGAACCTGAAGCCCTATCTTGTTCTCCTCAGACAACTAGGTCATATTATTGTATGTGAATAAAGTAGGTGGCACATGCTTATCATTTTGTGCAGAGAGGCAGTGTGCATCTGGCAGTGGATGGTATAACAGGGCATTCTTTTTTATGGTGGATCACATCTCACTGGGAATCAAATATACTGGAAGATTTCCTTTGTTCCAGCCCTCTCCTAGAACTAAAGTTAAAGGGCCTTCTGAGACTAGGATATCATAGAGACCTTGTTGTCAGTTAAGAGCATAAGATTCTACCCTTGTTCTTTTAGCTTCACTTTTGAAAGAAGAATTTGATGGTGGATTCTGCGACAGCAGAAATTCTTATACTTTTTTTTTTCCATCTTTCCTTTTGATTTTGTGCCTCCTTGCAAAGTACAAAAAAGAAACACCAAAACTCATTACTGTTACTTACATTGTCAAAGAAAGTTGTGATTTTGGATACTCAGGTCCTTAGTAATATAAAAAGAATCACTGCCATCGTCATCATAACCATCGACCCCAATTTTTCTGTCTGGATAGGGCCAGGGTGTTAGCTTAACTGTTACCATATCTTTCATTTCAATGGCACACATCTACCTTCTTCGACAGTCTTGTTTGACTGTTTGTGGTCTTCTTTCATGCAATACAGCCATTGCTTTGCTAGACAGTAGACACCCTCATTTCTTCTTGCCTTCTTCTTCTTGTCTCTCCCAAATCTTCTTCACCAGATTGTCTTTGGATTTCCTGCACATGCTCCCAAACCATGGTAATGTTTTCTTTGACCTTCTCTGCAATTGAAGGTACTTTGGCATCTTCTGTGATGTCCTTATTTCTCCATCTGTCACACACTGCGTATCCTACCACCCATCTCGTATTTATTTTATTTTATTTTGCATTTGTTTACTGGGTAGTGTCCGACTGGGCTTGGTAGCCTGTTTTCAGTGGAGACCCGGGGAGAAAAGCTCCATTAATGTACAATACAATATTAGACATTTGATTAGCACTAAAATAGTTGCATAACAAAACAGAGAATCAACAGGGTAGTATATCCTTAGGATATTAGATTACAGAGTTATAAGAAATGTAAAGGGTCAATTGTTAAGTTGCATATTCATATGGGAGGTGAACAAAAAGGATAGGATTCAGGCAGATAGGAGGGAAGATTATAGAGTGCTTAGGAGGTAGACAGGTAGAACAAGGGAGAGATGTAGTGGGTAAGTGCAGAGAATGAGGGAGGAAAAGTATTTTTGGAAGAGAGTAAGAAACCTGTGCAAGGTGATAAAGGACATTATCCAGGAGAGCAATATGGGCATAACCAGTTGTCAATGAGATGTTCTTTTAGCCTACATTTGAAATCAGAAGAGGATGGGGTACATTGTAAGATTAAAGGGAGGGAATTCCAGAACTTAGCAATTTTGTTTGAATAGAGGGAGTCTCCGTGGGAGTTTCAGGACTGAGTAACTTTGAGCAGTGGTCTGTTGGAGGATCTGAGGACTCTTACAAGTTTGAGGCTGGACAAGGGAGGAGATGGCAGGGCAGGTGAGAGGGTTTTGAATAAATTTGTGGGTGAGGACAAGCTGATTTAAAGTTAAAAGGTGAGGCAGTTCTAGCCAGTTCAATTGTTTTAGAGCAGTGCAGTGATGAGCTTTATGAGGGAGATTGGTTGCAAACTTAGTTACTTTGTTGTAGCAGGATTCTAGGCTTTGATGGTCATTTTTACATACGTTGGTGAAAATATGAGAGCAGTACAGCAGTGTAGACATAAGCTGAGATCTAGCTATAGCTAGTCTTCCTTGAGGTGTTAAGAATGGTTTTGCTCTGTAGAGAGCACCGAGTTTTGCATGGACTTTTTTGATTGATTGGGATATATGAATGTCAAATTTTAGGTGGTTGTCTATGATAACGCCTAGTAGTTTTGCCTGGTTAGTAGGTTAAATTTTTGTGCCATTTGTGGATAGAACAGGGATGGGAGGAGAGGTGTTCTTTTTAGCTATATTTGTAAAGTTTATTATCTTAGTCTTCTTAGGGTTGAGAATGAGTTGATGGCTAGTAAGAAATGATTCTGTTCCCTGGAATGCTTTTTGTGTCTTTACCTGTAGTTCTAGGGGGGATGGGGCAGATACGATGAGCGTAGTGTCGTCAGTGTACTGTATTATTGTGCTAATTTGGTAGGTGACATGAGGTCATTTGTAAAAATGATAGAAGGGGGCCTAGAATGGACCCTAGGGGAACACCTGTGTTGACAGATAGTAAAGGAGAGAGGTTATGGTCCCATTTGGTGGCCTGCTGTCGGTTTGATAGGTAACTGTGGAACCAAGTAAGGGTTGATTGACTGAGGTTGAAAGTGGCAAGTTTGTTTAGGAGAAGTTGGTGGGATATGGTGTCAAAAGCTTTTGCCATATCTAGGAATACAGCGGAGACAAACTCACCGTTGTTCATAAGATGGTGAATGGTGTTTGAGAAAGCAATAAGGCCAGTATTAGTACTGTGCTTGGGGCAGAAACCATGCTGTGTGTTAACTAGAAGGTTATTTGATGTAAGGTGTTCTAGGAATTGTTAGTGAATACATTTTTCAAGGATTTTGGCTATGGGTGGGAGTATTGCTATAGGGTGGAAATTTGCAATCTCTGTGGAGGGGCCACCCTTGTGGAGAGGGGTGATGTGGGCTATTTTCCAGAGGTTGGGCACATATTGTTCAGAGATAGATTGATTGATTAGTATTAAGATAGGTTAGGCAATAGATGGGGCTGCGATTCTTAGCAACTCATTCAGCAACTGATCTGCAGCAAGACTACAAGGTTTTAACTTGTTTAGAAGATTTTTTTATGAAGGATGTTTGAACAGATTCAAAAGAGAAGGAGTCTGTTAAGTTATTTGCAGGGGAGGGGGTAGTGAGTGGATAGTTTTGCTGGCATTGTAGCAGGCTGGAGATAGAGTTTATGAAGTAAGAGTTCATCTGAGAGGCTAGAGGTTCAGAGGTATTTGAAATGGAAGGAGAGGGGGTGAGGGTTCTGCCAGGGTTGAGGAGGAGGTTGATATTCTGCCAGAATTTTTGAGGGTTTTGTAGTTGTTTTTGTTGGGAGGATTGGAAGTAATCCTTTTTGTCCTTGTTGATTTTTGCCTTAGTTTGATTTCTAAGTTGCTGGTAATGTATAAGTATAGATTTGTCTTTGGAGGATAGGTAGAGGGCTCTTGCTTTGTCCCTTTGTTTAATTAGTAGTTTTGTTTCAGGGATAGCCATGGCAGTTGTTTTGCTTTGGTGTGAATCTTTCTTATTGAGGCAAGGCTAATTAGGATTTCAAGGAAAGTGTGGTTAAATAATTCTACTGCATGATCTAGTTGTTGGTATGTTAGTGGTGACCAGTCACAGTTGAAAAGTAGCTGATTAAATAGGGTGGGGGAGAAATGTTTTTTGCTACATATGTATTTGAATGGACTGTGAGGTTTGATGTGTAGTTTTTTCTGTAGCAGAAATGTGGGGGTATGGCTGTTAATGCTTATGGTAAGGCAGCCAGATTGGTGGTTGAAATTTGGCTTATTAGTTAGTATCCAGTCTAGTAGCAATTGTTTTTTTATTGTGTTTATTGGTGCTAGTGGGGGAGTTTGATTTGAGAGAAATTAAAGAGGTTGATGAAGGCTGATGGATTGTCAGAGTAATAGGAGAACCAGTGTAGGTTAAAATCTCCTAAGATGATAGTTTCTTGTGAAAAATAGGGGGAAGACCAGGAGAGGAGAAGTTCTGTGTTGTGAAGATTATTTCCAGGGGGCATATAGGTAGCAATGATTATTATGGATTTTTGGACATTTATATTCAGGCAGGAGATGAGGATTTCTGCATTGGGGATATTAGGAGGTGAGCAGTTTGGTTTGTCTAGTATTAGGGAGTCTTTATACATGATTACAAGACCTCTGCCTTTCTTTTTTAGTCTATCATGTCTTATAACATTATAACTGCTGTATGTTATTTCTGAGTCTATGTGTGGTTTTAGCCAGGTTTCGGTGATGACTACTATGTCTGGAGAGTATGTGGCCAGGATAGCATGAAATTCAGTGGTTTTGTTTATGCTGCTGCTTAGATTAAAGTTAGTAATCAATAGATCAGAATTTGAAGCTTTTGGTAGGGGAGAGTTAGTAGTAAGGTCTTAGCAGTATTGGTTTACGGGGAGTAGGAGTTGTGGTTGAGAAGTTGGTAATGTACAGTTTGGGCCTGGGTTGGGGTGGATGTCTGCCTGTAATTTTATGTGTGTAAGACTGTGGAGTATAAGATTATTTAGTTTGGTGATAATTAGATGGAATCTGATGTTGGGAATGTGAGGTTGTGAGGGCTCAGCATGTTTAGGGGAAAATAAATGGAAGTTTGGAGTTTGGAACAGTTGGGGACTTATATTACTATAGTGCAAGTATGGCTGTTGATATGCTGTTTTAGTATGTGGGGGGGTGTTGGTTTTGAAATTGATATATGTAGATATTTGAGGCAGTACAGGTTAGGTAGAGAAGGCATATTAGAATAGAGATGTATGGGATTGTGAGGTGGAGTTGCATGTTAGAGTGTAAGGGAGTGGGTAGGCTGAGATAGGTAAGTGGAGAGTAGGAGGTGTGGAACTCTTAGTGAGAGTATTGGTGTACATGTGGATGAGGAGGTATGGGAGTGGATTAGAAAGAAGAATTTTAAGGGAGGGGATGTAAAAGGGGAGTTGCTGGACTATGGAGACTAAGGGAGAGGGTGGGGAGTAAGGAAGAGGTGGTGTTTTTGACAGGGGAAGGAGTGGCTACATGATTATAAATCTAGGGAGAGTGGAGGTGGGTGGAAATGGGGGTAGGGTAGGGGAGCAGAGTGTGCCCGAGCGTAGTGAGGGCGAATGGAGCGGGGTTAAACTGCCGAAATGTACAGTAACAAAAACTATCAGTAAGCCGATGTTAGAGACTGACAGATCAGTTTTGCAAAACTTACTATGTTTTTTCTAATGGGCAAGGGAGTAGAAGGGATTACAGTGTAGTACTGGTGGGGTGTTTGGGAAAGAACAAGTAAGGTATCTACCATGAAGTAACTAGTAGTAGGCTAGAGGGAGAGAACAGTGATTCTTGTGAGAGAGAAAAATTCCTGTTAAGCGAGAAAGAAATACAGTACAGAGTGAAAATATTAGACAAGAGAGAGGTAAGCTGGGTGGAAAGCTAAAAAAACAAGCACTGAAATAGAGGTGAGACTCGATAAGTATAAGCGTCTACACCACAGAGAGAAAGCTACTTGCGATCCTTTGTTCAGGTGTGCCAGCCAGGACTGTATGCTTTGCAGCTACAGATACAAGCAAAAAGCAATATATATTTGTGTATCAAACAGTACAGTTCTTTTTAGGAGATAGAACTAACATACATAATATCGGCTACATGATATGTCTCAAAGTAATGGTTAAGGCCGGCTGCTTTTTGGGCTGGTGCTCGTCCTTCACTGGTGGGGGTTGAGAAAAGCCACAAATAATAGAGCCACTACGAGGAAGACAGAAAATAAGATAAAAATCAACCTTAGATTATGAGTTACTAGATGAGCACAGTAGTTCATGTTCACCACATCCACCTTCCTCAACTGATCAGCTTTGCCTGCCCAGTTTTCTCATACTGTTTTGTACACCTTACATTTCAGCTTCTTTGACAGTTCTATTACACACTACCCCTAGCACTTTGTGCCAGTTGGCAACAAACAACTGATTCTGTATTTGACCTACTCATTCAAACTTCCCTTCTCAACTAACCCTCCCAGTACTTGAAGCTGTTGACCTATTCTGCTGTTATCCTTTCTATCTCAATTTTGGCCTGTTCTGATTTCTGCTATTTGCTGCTATTACAACTGCCTTGTCTGTACTCAGTTTCACTGCATGTGTCTTCAGGTTTGCATTCTAGTCCCCTAACATTTGCTGTAGTTCTTAATCAGAGCCTGCTTATAATGCTACATTGTGTGAGTACAGCAGCCTAGTTGATTTGTCAGCCTTTGATAGCATCCCTTATGAAGAATGCCTCATGACTATCTTCTTTGTCATTTTGTCTTTGCCTTGAAAATTGATAGTTTCTCTGTGCAATCTGTTGAGTCACTTTCCAGAAACTGATAGAATGCAGCTGATACATTGTTCTTTGCTGCTGTGACTGCTTTCTTAGCCTTTTTGCAAGCTAACCAGTATTCCCTCTTAGTCTGCTCTGTCTTTTCTGTCTCCCACTTTGTCATGCACTCCATCTTTCATTCGATAACTTCTTGAACTTCTGCATTCCACCACCAGCTTTTCTTATGTGCCTTATTTCTATACCTGGTTCTGCTGTATATGTGTTCTATAGTTTTCATTTTAAAATGCTTCTGTTTTTCTTTAACTCCAATTACATCCTTTTCTCCCTCAAGTGCTAGCACCTTGAGTATTTCATTGAACTCTTGTGCTTTTACTCCAGTCAATTTTCAGGTGTTCAGCTTAGTCATTGTTGAACTCAGAGCCTTTTCTGGCCACTGCTTAAAGATGATTGTTACATCCAGTGGTTTATGCTGTGGGTGGACTGTTTCACTGGGGATGACTTTGCAATCTCTGATTCTACCCCAATGCTCTTTTCTTATTAGAAGGAAGTTTATCTGAACTGCATGTTGGCTACTCATGTATGTGATCTTGTGACTGACTGTCTTGCTGAACCCTGCGCTGGTCACCACCAAGCCATTTTTCAACTAAAATGGCCTCTCCCTTCTTTATTCCTGTTGCCCCACCCATGTAGACTTAGACAGTCCTCATATCCTGTTCTGTCTGTCCCAATATGAGCAATCAGATCTCTGTTATCAATACAAAACCCATATTGTCCTGCTTTATCAAGTAAGTCCTGCAACTGCTGCTTGTATACATTCTCGTCATTGCTATCACAACCCTGTTGCTGAGATTATGAATACTACTCTATCTTTAAACTGATTACCACGAGTCTCACTAATTCTGATGGCATCCCTCACTGTCTTCTGAAGACTCTCACCACAATTACCACACCAGTTTTTGTCTGTCCTCCTTTATAGTAGACTGTGGATCCCAAGCCAAGTGGCTTTGCACTGCCCTTCCATCTTGTCTTTTGGATACACAGGATGTCCAACCTCCTCCTTACCATCATGTCATCCACTTCTGAGCTGCGTCCTGTCACTGAACCTATACTGTATGGTGCAATCTTCATGTTTGGAAAGTTAATTGATTTTAAGTTCAGCTTTAGCTCGAGAGCTATCCCAGGTAACACAGGCTGGGCATATGGACATGAGCCGGTGAGTAGCATATTGACCTAGGGCTACTGGGCTTTATGGTGAGCACACAATGGCCAGCAGAGGCATATTAATTTCTCCCGCCATTGGCATGGCTCCCTGGTGTAAGTCAGAGTAGGCTGGGTCCTCAACCCATGTATACTCAACAGCTGTCTATGCCCATATTTTGGAGACATTAATAATGTGAGCAAATCACCTAGACCCAATTTTCACACCATCAAATAGGTAGCCCTAATATGGCATGCAGTCTGTATTCCTGTCAGGAGGATGCTGTGCACCATAGCTGATGCCCTAAACCAGTTGGTCTGTACAAACTTTCCTCCCTGTAGGCAGCACCTGGAGTCTTTGCTGATGCCCATGACTCCATTTACTACAAGCATATATATACCCAACATAGGAAAGTGATGTCCTCAGCTGGTGACTCATCTATCTTCAGCTCAGGCCTTGGTTGCACATTTCAATCTTCTACTCCTTCTGACTCTCCTAATGAGACTTAAAGAGTTGACTGAAGTTGCCAGAAACCTTTCCACTCTCTAGACCTGTTTTCTTGCATGGTAGTGATTCTTCATTTGAACAGATTGCTATCCTTATCCCACTCAGTTCTTGAGCCTCTAATGATCCTGTCCAAGGCACCTGTTTGGCTTGGATATCAGTTATTCCATAATCATGATACAAGTTTCTGCACATCATGGCCTTATGGTTTGCAGAAGTTTGGCCAAACATGAACCAGGTAAGTAACACATTAAGGCAGTTCTGCATCTTTACCCACTTTTATAGAACCTCCTTCTCATTTGGACATGTATTTCATGAGAGGAAGTTTGTCTGTCCTCCATTCAAAATGGCATATTTGGCAGCTCTCAAGTTCATCTCCCTGAAGATGACTCTGTGGCAGTTTATTCTGCTGGTGAGTTCTCTGAGCTACAGGTCCTTTTCTGCAATGAAACCAATTCCAGTTTGGTCTTTCAGTAAGATCGGGTGCGCCTTTGATCTAACCCAGATTTTATTCTGAATACTCTTTCAAAACAGTCCTTAAATGAGTCCATTTTTATTCTTATATTATTTCTTATAAAGAAAGTACAGTCGTGTAAAATCTTACCCTATTGGTAGATGTCCTTCTCCTCACTGTTGCAGTATTCATTATAATAGGGATCCCTTGCCAAGAGCGGCCCAATGTCTGGCCACTATACCAAAGCCTGTAGGTAGCTTTAAGGTGCACCATATGTCACATGTATGTTCCTCATGTAGCATAGGGCATAAAGGTGATGTGCAGATGTACCAAGAGAGACCCAGTAGAAATTCCATTCCAAGGAAAAACAAGAGGTAACCAGTGCCTCCTGAAGACAAATGGACTGGGGTGGGGGGATACTGTAACAGTGAAAAGAAGGACACCTACCATTATGGTAAGATTTTACACAACTGTACTATGATTATGTCCTTTCATTTCACTGTTGCAGTATTCATTACAATAGGGAGAGTGTCAAACATCAGGAAGAAGAGAAGAAGGAGGAAAGACCAGCAGAGCTCTCTAGGAAGCCATGATGCTTGGCCCTAGCAAAACCAGCTCTAGCTCTCGAAATTCCATCCAACTTATAGTGCTTCGTAAAAGTATGCACTGAAGTCAAGGTAGCTGCCTCAAGAATAGAGTTAGTATCCAAACCCTTGAAAAAAGCACCAGAAGAAGCCATAGCTGTAGTAGAAAGAGCATTAATAGAAGAAGGAAGGCTCTTACCATGAAAGGAATAACAAAAAGAAATGGCTTGAGAAATCCAAGTAGAAATAGTTTTTTGGACACACCTAATCGTAAAGACAAGATGAAAGGAAACAGAGAGCTGATCAGATTTATGAAAAGTCTTAGTCTTATCCAAATTAAATCTGAGTTGACTATCACATCCGACATATGCAGGACCTTCTCACTAGCATATTGTTGAGAAGGGAAAAAAGTGGCCAAATGAATAGACTGATTACAGGAGAACTCATTTACCACCTTGGGCATAAAAGAAGGATTAGTATGAAGGGTCACTCTGTCCTTATGAAAATACAAAAAAGGAGGACAAGTCATAAGGGCTTGAAGCTCAGACACCCATCTGGCAGATGTAAGGGCTAACAAACGTGCAGTCTTCACAGAGCAATGTTGCAAGGAAGCTGAAGCTGCAGGTTCAAAAGGAACCTGGTTCAATTTTCCAAAACAAAATTAAGATCCCAGGGAAGGGGAACAGCCTTTAAGAAATTTTTTGACTTCAAATCTAGAAGCTAAAGGAGACAAGCAGACTTAGCTGATAAGTGGCCTTAACAGAAGAATAAGCCAACCCAGCATTGAGCAGTTCACAGAGAAAAGAAAGAACCAAAGGAAGATCCACATAAAGTGAATCTAGGTTACAAGAAAGACACCAAGCAGAAAATCTCTTCCATTTGGATAAGTAAGATTTCCTAGTATTGGGTTGCCTGGCCTCTTGTAGGACCCTAAGCACTTCCTCAGAAAAAAAGTTGTATATGTGGAATCAAAATCCTAACACCCATAGTGTCAGTTGAAGAGTGGAAAGGTGGGGATGGATGAGAGATCCCTTGTCTTGTACAGGCAACTTGTGATGATTGCCCTTGGCTGAATGCAGAGGAAGAGAGAACCAATGCTGTCTCAGCCAAAAGGGAGTGACTAGCAAGATTTTGGGGGCATCCTGTTGAATTTTGAACAGGACTTTTGGAATAAGAGTAAGGGGGGAAGGCATAAAGAAACATCCCCTTCCAAGAAAAAGATAGGTGATCCACCTTCTAAACCACAGGACCTGAGACTCTGGCACAAAATAGAGGAAGTTGTCTGTTCAGAGGGGAGTCAAAAAGATCTATTTGAGGAGTACCCCACTGGTGAACAATGTCCAGAAACACATCCATGTGAAGCACCCATTCATGGGATTGAGTTATGGATCTGCTCAGAGACTCTGCCACATTTTAAAGTGAGGGGATGTAAACTGCCTGAAGAGTCAGTTGATACAGGTTAGCAAGTTCCCACACTAGGACTGCCAACCGGCAAAGAAGATAGGGCCTTGTGCCCCCTCCCCCATTTTTTTACATACCATATCACTGTGATATTGTCTATAAACACCTTGAGAGGTCCTGGGGAGAAGAGAGGATGAAAAACCTGAAGAGCCAACTGAAGAGCTGTCATTTCTTTGAAAGTGATGTGTTCTTCCTGTTGAGGCACCCAGACCCCTGCACATTTAGGGAGCTAAATGCTGCTCCCCATCCCACGTCTGAAGGATCTGTGAACAGCTCCTGAGAAGGAAGAGGTGTATGAAAAAGGAGCCCTGAATTGAGAGTCAACTGCTGAATCCACCACTGAAGTTACTTCATGAGACAAGGCAGAAGAGGAACTACAAATTCGAGGGGAAGTGCATGTTGAAGCTAAACTGACTTTAGAAACCAGTGAAACTTCTCATGTGGAGTTTGGCCAGTGGGAGTTTAGGAATAGTGGAGGCCTTGAATCCCAAAGCTCTCAGAAGTTCCCTGGCTGTTAGTGAAACCAGAGGAAAAAGGGACTGAAAAAATTAAATGAGAGTTAGGGCCTTGGGAGGAGGCAGGGATGCCAGCATAGGGACAGTCTGGATCCTACACCCCAGAAAGACATGATCCTGAGAAGGAGTCAGAAAGGACTTTTTGAAATTTATAGTGAACTTCAGGCTTTGCAGAAAGGAAATGTCAAAATGGAGATTTTGCAGCAAGGACTCTGGAGAGGGTGCCTGGAACAGGAGATTGTCCAAGTAGGGAAATACTTGGATCCCCTTTAGCCTGCAAAAAGTAATCACAAGAGCGAGTCATTTGATGAATACCCGTAGGGCAGTAGCAATACTAAATGGCAAAGCAAAGAACTGAAAATGCCAGGAAGCAACAAAGAAATGTAAATACTTCCTGAAAAGAGGATGAATTGTGATATGGCGATAAACATCCTTGAGATCCAGAGACACCATATAAGCCAGAGGAAGCAAAAGAGGGAACAAAGTCTGAAGGGACAACATTTGAAAAGAGGGAACCTTCAGAAATGTACTTTGATGAGAGAGGTCTAAAATTAGTCTCCAAGTACCCTCTTTCATGGGTACAAGGAACATTCTGGAGTAAAACCCACTCCCTTTGGGAAACTGGAACTTCTTAAATAGCACCCCTGGAAAGGACGACAGCTGTTCCTGAGGGGGTTGAGTAATTCCCATAGCAGAGGGAAGAGATTTCCAGACCATGAAATACTTTTGGTGGATAATGTACAGAATTCAGGAGTCCTGAGTAATTTTTAACCAGAGAGGAAGAGAAAAATGAAGAAAAAGAGGAATGTGGCCAGGAAGAATAAGATAGTCAGACAGCACCTGGTTTAACAGGAAAATGAGACTTCTGGGACACAGACGTCTGAGTACATTTAGCAGGGAGAGACTTGAAAAGAACTACAACATGCACTGTAATAAGCTCTCTGGACTTCTTGCAGTGCCTGGTGTAGTTCTTTTCAAGTTGCCACCTTTTTAGGTGTTGTTTGGTACTTTCTTTGGTTTTAGCAGGAGGAGCCTGCTTTCCACCTTTCTTGCCCTCAGGGGGGAGGGTGAGATTGCATACAAAAAATGTCTGGCTTATTTGGGTAATTTGTTTGAAACTTAGGTACTGGAGAAACAAAAATATGTTTAAGTTCCTGTAAATCCTTGCCATTATCCTGATGAGCCTTAAACAGAGCAGCAGCAGCTTCATTATTATCCAGAGCCGCATCCATCAACTTAGCCTTAATGTCACCTGGACGTATGGATCTGAAAACTGACGGCCATAAAAGCTAAAGTAGCAGAGGTATAAAACTTTTCTTTTTTTTTTTTTAGAGGAATCCTATTCCCTGGGTCTTTTAAGGAGAATAGTGGTCCAAGGAGGAGCTGGAAAAGAAACTCGCTGAGGAGGTTTTAAAGCCATAAAAGTATTAAACAACTCTGGAGTGAAATTTTGCCATTCACTCTGTGGGTCCTTAGGAGCTGGAGTAATAGGTTTCATTTTCTGCATTTTCTTTAAGGAGATGTCCGCCTTATGAAATATAGAAGGCTCTGACCACAGTTGGCATTCAATAATTGTAGTAGGAACCTCTTCTCTGATCAAAATTTGAGAATCACCCCTAGGCCCGACAGAAGTAATCAGCTGCGGTTCCTCCCGAACATCCGATGACACTTTTTTTCTTTAAACTGCACATAGTCTACACCTAGCTAGCTGAACTACAAATAGCCTGATAATTGTACTTTAACTGCTCAGGGATCCTGCAGGGCTAGTTTTAAAGCCGATACAGCGGCTGTAATGGAACTTTGCCTTGCTTATTAAATCTACTTTATAGAGTGCATTGGCATTTTGGCTACGAGCGTACGGCACAACTCTTACTGGGAGGAATAGTTCTTGAAGCTGTCACATGCATCTTGCTTATCTTACTTGTTGACATCATGTCAGATTGTTTTACAATGTTGCCATGTATCTAATGTGTATCTGAGTTTGGTTTATTTGCTATTTACAATGTTGCTATGTATCTAATGTGTATCTGAGCTTGGTTTATTTGCTATTATCACCTCGCTCTCTGTTTAGTAATAGTGACATATTGTCTCAGCCTTTTCTGAGTAATTAAGTGTAGAACTGGGTCCTAGCTGTATTTATGGCCCTATTTCTGATACTTTACATGTTTTTTCTTTAGTTAAGCCTGCATTTATATTAATGCCCAGAATCGCCCTGTAGATATTCACCTGTGTAATTGGGGAACTGTGCTCTACATTGCTGTTAATGTAGATGGTTTTTAGGTCAACACATTGGGTATTGTGTCCTTCTCCTATTTATGCAACAACTAGCCAGACTGTAGAAGCTTTCCTGTTGAAACCTGTTAGCTAACTTGGAATGTGTACATGCTCTATATGCTATTTACCAATGTAATAACTGTGTCTCAACAAAGTTGTTAATGAGTGAACCTGGCATTACTTGCTGTCTTACCAATGACACTGTTCTTTATTCTCTCTCTAACTCATGTAGCTTTCAACCTCCATTCCTGCATAGAGACTTGGGAATCCTTTCATGCCTGCTCAGTAAGGACCCCTTACTCTTAGACTTACCCAGCTCATCTGCAGCCCAAAGAAACCTACTGTCCTATTTTAAATTTCCTGTTACCAAAGGAAATAAGGAAGTATGTTTTTACCCTAGAACTACTGTTAGACTGCATTGTTCACTATAACCTACTGGTGTATGTAATCACGCCACTGAGGCAGGTACCCAGCAGCCAAACCCATCCCTCCCTGACAGGTAACTACTCTATCCTCCTTAGGATCTATTACTTGAGTCATCTGTTCTTGCTATCTCTATACCACAGGGCTTTACTGTATTATACCTATTGGCCACTAGGTGGCACCCTAATCTCAGCCTCTGTGGTCATCTATTATTCCTACTCCCCTGTATTGGATTCCAGACTACCTTTCACTTACCTTCTATTGTCCTCCTCTTTCATCTCTACTGTCCCTTAACAACTATGCAGCTGAGCTATCATACCCCACTCTCCTGGAACTTCCAAGAGTTCCTCAAGAGTCTGCTGCTCACTGTTGTCTCTGGAATTTCTTTTTTCACCTGTTCTAACCCGCTCATTCACCCTGCGGGGTCACTCCACTCCCCCACCCTACCCCCAATTCCCACCCACCCCCAGTGCTCCTACACTTATTCTAGCCATAAGTCCCTCCCACTTGTCTCATCCAATCCACTCACATCTCCTCACTATCCCTCCCCTCCCATCCACCAATACTTTCTCACCCCCTCCCCCTTCCCAAACCTTAAAGCATTGTATACACTTCTTTACAACTCCCTCCTACTCTATCATACTCTCCTACATCCAACTACTTCCTCAACACCTAATCCCCAACTATTCATTTATATCTAAACCTTACCATGCCCTTTCACACCCTTCTCATCCCTTCCCTCAGCATACTACTTCTAATAACACTATACCATGCCAACTCCTATACCTCCTATAAACTACCCACTTCTTTCCTATTCCCTCATCACACCAACATCTCCCCTAACACTAATCATCACTCTACCACATCTCACTTTCACTCAATATCCCCCTCTCTTGTTCATACAAACCCACTTCTCTTCTTCAAACTAAATCTCCTATTCTCTTCAATGAAACATCATATTCCCAAAGCATTATTGTACCTCCCACAAAACTCCAGGAGTAAATCCAAACCCCTGCTCTCATTCCCCTTTGACTATCTATGCCTAGCAGGAGACATGCACCCCAACCCTGGACCTATTAGAAGCAGCAATCCAACTCCCCCCATTACCACCCATATTTCCAACCCTAAATACCTCAAGCTCCTGACCATCAATACCCAAAGTCTAAGAAACAATACAGCCCACTTTCACTCTTGGCTATACCATACCCAACCTGACATAGTAGCCCTCTCTGAGACATGGCTAAAACCCAATATTTTGGACTCTCAAATCATACCCCCAGGGTTTCAAGCTCTTAGACATGACCGCCTAAAAAAGAAGGGTGAAGGAGTAGCCTTAATCTACTCTAGCCTACTCTCCATTACTTCCTACCAAAATCCTATTCCTCAGTTCAACAATGCTGAACTAGTCATAGGAAACCTCAAACTAAATATCCATAAAAGTATTTGTGTTATAGCCCTCTATATCCCCCTATAAACAATACAAATACACTTGAGGAAATCCTTCTTTGGGCCTCATCTAATATCAGCCTTGAGACATACGTCCTAGGAGATGTAAACATTGACTGGAACAAGATCACTGGTAATAATCCCGCCATTTCAGTCAATCTATGTAATTTCACTCAACTCACAAATGCTATTACGAGACCCAATAAAAATAACCCCCCAGGCTCCATACTGGACTGGATCCTTGTCTCCCACCCAAATAAAATGTCCCACACTGGCACCTTACCATACTCCATTAGTGATCACTTGTCAGCCTTTATCCATAGAGAAATCCCCTCCTCTCCTCACCTACACCTACACCAATATATCCATACTCGGAATCTCACAAACTTTAACCCCACAGCTTTCTCCAGTTCCCTCAAACTGATAAATTGGAACAAATTAAAAACTCTTCCTCTAGATGATGCCGTTGAATTCTTCAACAACCTTCTTGGATACCCTTAACTCCAAAACCCCTCCAAGAATAAAATGTATGAAAACCAATTCCACCCCCTCGCTTACTAAAGATACCAAAACACTCATGCAGCAAAGTGGCAAGACCTGGAAACTCTACCATCGTAATAAGCACCCTGACACCCTTCTTAAATATAAACAACTCCACAACTTAGCTAAAAAAATGTATTACACAGGATAAACAATTCTACTATATCAAACTCCAGACTAGTCATTCCACAAACCCCAAGCAATTCTGGAAATCCATTAACTCCCTTCTTAATCCAGGCACCAAAAACAACCCTTGCCCCGACACTAGCAAACATGACACAGAAATAGCTACACTGTTCAATTCATTCTTTACTAACTCGATAGCAGAACTCATCAAAACCTTCCCTAACAACAACTCCTCCCCCCAACTCAAATCCTCTCTCCAATCTTCCATCCTAAACTCTCCTCCTACTTTTCATCTCAAACCCATCCCCACATCATACATAAAAAAACTTATCTCTAAACTTAAGACTTGCTCCAATGCCCCTGACAACATCCCCTCTATCTTTCTAAAACTAACAGCAGACAGCATTGCCATTCCCATTAGTATACTCATCAACAGATCCATACAGGAATCATATGTCCCTAAACTATGGCGTACCGCCTTTATCCTACCCCTCCACAAAGGAGGCAAAAACAATAACTACTCCAACTTCCGACCCATAGCAATTCTATCTCCTATTTCAAAAATCCTTGAGAAATGTATCCACCTCCAGCTAATGCCATTCCTTACAAATAACCAACTCCTCACCCCAACACAACATGGGTTCCGTCCTGGCCATAGTGCAGTAACAGCTCTTCTTTCATTTCTAGACATAGTAAACCATGCCCGTGACTCCGGCAATGTAGTATCTACAGTCCTCCTCGACCTCTCCAAAGCTTTTGATACTGTCTCCCATACCCATCTTCTTACCCACCTTTCTAAACTTAACCTTTCACAAAACACCATTACCTGGTTTAGCAGCTACCTCTCTGATAGATCCCAGGCTGTGAAATGGAAAACTGGTACCTCTGCCTTCCTTCCAACCCCAACCGGGGTACCCCAGGGATCCATACTTGGCTCTATGCTCTTTAATATTTTCATTAATGATTTCCACACATCAGTTCCCAACACCAGAATAGTACAATATGCAGATGACTCAACACTAGTCTGCTCTGCCTCCAACCTCCTTGAGCTCCAAACTAAAACCCAATCTGCTTTCTCAACTACTGAGAAATGGATGCTTCAAAATCATCTCTCCCTAAATGCCAACAAATCTAAAATCCTACTATTCTCCCCATCAAAATCTATCCCTCTTGACAAAACCTCCTTTAAAATTACCAGCCATGCTAACTCCACTATAGAAATTGTTCCTTTTGCCAAACTTCTTGGGGTTACTGTTGACAAGCAACTAAAATTTGATACCCATATTCAACTAAATATTAAGAACACCCATTAGAAACTTGACATGCTGTACAGAAACTCACACTTCCTCTCCTCCTCAACTAAACAAACCATTGCTTCAACCTACTTACTACCCTCTCTAATGTATGGTGCTCCCTTACTAACCAATCTATCTTCCTCCGACTCTTCTAAACTGGAAACCTGCTACAATAAAATCTCAAAGTTTGCAACTTCATTCAAATACTCTACTCACCACTGTATACCTCTCCACTAGCTGCAGTGGCTAGAACTTCCCAATTATCTGGACTACCTCCAAGTCTGTACAGCCCACAAGCTTATTTTCAAACCTAATACATGTCCAGTACTTGCTAACATCTTACCTTCATACACCCCTCACAGACCCCTAAGATCTGCCCACCAAAACTTAATCTCCATGTATAAACCAAATCGTCCCACTGGGAAGCTACTTCTATCCTTTACCTTAGCCAAAAAATGGAACTCTATCCCTCCATCTCTACGAATCTCTGAAAACTTTGAACACTTCAAAACCCAGCTCCATTCCTACCTCTCCCATAGTTGGAAGTGCAACTGCTCTCTACCTACCTAACTTCCTTAACTCATGATCACTTTTATCACAATAAAAGTCCCATTTTTTCCTTACTTACTAACTACTTTCAGATCACTATCTGACATTTCTAACCTATGAACAAATTCTACTCTCTACTACTGTGCTCAACCTACAAACATGTAAATATGTATTATACATTGTATATACGTTGCAGTTTAACTGTTCCTAGTTTGCTATTTAATACTTACAAGTTGTTACTGCATCTTTTTGCTACTGTGTATTGTATTTTGTTAACTTTGAATTATCTAGCTTTTCTTTGTACTATGTAGTCTGAATTATGTAGTTTATACTTTGTACTATGGAGCTTTTCTCCCCGGGCCTCCACTGAAAAGAGGCTCTTTGAGCCCGGTGGACCTCCCTGGTCACCAAATTGGAAATAATAAATAATAATGTCTAAGACCTCCAAGGACGTGCCTAAGGTCGAATCCCCACTGGCCTCCAAACAGATTGAGGCCAAAGAATCCAGCAATGGAGCTGGGTGAACCTCTGGGCTTTTACTTGCCTCAGGAGTGATGTCCATCCTTTTTCTTCATGGATGACTGCCCCTCAGAGAAGGAAAAGTTTCTTCCATCGTGTCTTTAGCTAAAGACATTGATTCTCCTGAAAAAAAACATGATAAAAAAAATTTAGCCTTACTCTTCAACTTTGTTTTTTTTTTTCTTTTCCTGCTCATTTCAGCACATTATAACTGACCAAAACTACACTGTAATAACTGGGTCTATATTAGATGAATGAAAGTTCATCTTAGCGAACTCTCACATGAGGGAAAATTACGGAACTCGAAACTGCAATTGTGAGATCGCGGTACAGTGAAGATGGGAATATTTGCCCTTTCCTCACTGTAGTGCGATCTCGGAGTTGGAATATATATTTAGCTGGGGATGTGGGGGGCACAGCCCCCCACAATTGCAGTTTCGAGTTCCTGGATTTTCGCTCATGGGAGCATTCGCTAAGATGAACTTTTGTTCTTCTAATATAGACCTGTAATAACTACAGTGGAAATAAGTGTATTAAGGTGAGGGTCTGAGGCCCACTAGACCCCCAGAAGCTATGGTGTTTCTAGATGCTCTGAGATGCATTTTAGGGTTTTATTTTTAAAACAATCTTTTCATCCATTGATGGCCTGAACAAAAACCATGATTAAGGAATGAAATTCAGCCTTGCTCTTCAAATTTCCCTTTTCCTGCATCCTTTCAACAGAGAATAACTGACAAAGACTACCATGTAATAATTAAATTAAGCTTGGCGTCTGGGGACTGCTAGGTACCCAGAAGCCATGGGGTTATAGATTTTCTGAGGTACATTTTATAGATTTTTTCTAACCTTTTGATCAACTGATGGTGTGATCAAAAATCATGTGTATGGAAAAAAATTCAATACGACTTTTTATTTAAAAGCACAAATACATTGTATCCAACTTTTAATGCTGTAGCTGACCAAATACCAGTTCACAATAAACTGAAAAGACAAATGCCTGTGGGGATACATATATATTATATCTGGGAATAGTACCATCCCTGTACCCCTATCCTAAAAATAGGCAGTCACGTTCTGTGTATCCCACCCAGTGATAAGTTGTGATTAAAAATAAGACATAAATACCCAACGCCATATTTCAAGCAGCTGTTGTCATATTTATATACAGCGTGCCTCTTCACCCCCTACCTCCCAAAAGACAGCCACCTAATGTCTACTCTTCTGATGTCAAACTGAGAAAACAAGTAGAACATATCTGCTAGCAGACATACATAGACAACATGCTTGCTTACACTTCCCAAAAGATAGCTGCCTGTTTATGCATCAGATGCTTGACTGTGCATTTTCTTCCACGGAGGATAGCTACAGCAATTATACCTACTCTGTGCATATCAGGTATCCAGTTAAGTTGTCCATCGTACTTCTCAGAAATGCGCAGTAGTCCTACAAAGCCATATAGTGACTGTTTCAACTGAGCAAATGACAAAAGGGTCCCATAATTTCATTCAGCCAACCCCACCCCCCACCCAGCAGTTATGACATCTGAAGGCAATATAATATTATTTATCTCCACAACATGCTTCTCAGACCACAGACATTGAAAATAGGAACAAAAGTCCTTGAAATGTAGATGCATCCAGCTTAAAATCTGGGCATCTAATTAGCATACAATATGAATACCAAATAGCACATTACTGTTCCCACTTCCAGTATAAATGTGGGAAACTGCTTATCAGCACATGTCCAGAAAACAGATAGTAAGAGAAATGGTGGAAAATATAAGCATATTATCAAAGAAACAGTGTAAAATCTGTATATTTTAATGAACTGTATTACAAAATTCTAGCACATAAGGTTATTTATCTTTGATTCAGAAAAAGGAGATGTAAGATGTGTGTCCTCGTTCTTTAAAATATTGTTGCCACTCGTATATTAGTCATGTAGTGTGGTTTCCTGTGTACCAAACAGCTTCAAAAATCACATGGGATGGGGTTAAATTAGAAAATTTTGTGAATGGGTAAATCATTACTGAGAATAGGGACATAACACCAATAGTAGGGATATTTGTGTAGGGGTAAATCAGGCTTGAAAACAGGAATGTTCCTCCAAAATAAGGACATTTGAGAGGTTTGCTCTACAGTAGCATTGTTACCTCACAGCAAGAGGTTCTCCTGTTTGATTCACATCTGGAGTGCCTTCTTTGCGGAGTCTGCATGTCCTCCCTGCGGTCGAGTGGCCTTCGAAAGACATGCGTGAATGGGCGTGCCTTCTCTGAAGGTTGTGCATCTGGCTGGCAACTCGGCACCATAAAAATCGACTGTCAATCATTAGCAGACCGAAGTTCCGCTGTGGCAACCCCTAACCGGGAAAAGCCGAAAAGACAAACAAGCTCTACCGTCACTACAGTAACATTCACCATGCCATTCCTCAGTCTCAGTGGTTTTACCACATTTTTCATCATATATATATATATATATATATATATATATATATATATATATATATATATATATATATATATATATATATATGGGTCTACTTCTGTTTGTTGAAAGCTCATTCTTACACTTTTGCAAATACTGGTTCACCGAACCGGTAATAAACACAAAAATGAAACACTACAAAGGCAGTTTTGCAGGGGAGGCAAGCCCCTCTGCATCCCCATGTGGGGGACTGCACCCACCACACTCCCACTATTTTATATATACTATCTCCGAGGTCGCACTACAGTGGGGAAAGAGGTATATTTCCTTATCCCCACTGTAGTGTGCTTCAGTGATGCAAAGTTTCTTTTTTTGTTTTTATTTCCGGTTTGGTTAACCGGTATTTGCAAAAGTACACTTTCGTTTAACTGCACTTTTGCGTAAATGGGATCATACTTCCGTCTTTCGAAAGAATAAGCTTTCAACAAACAGAAGTAGGCCCATATATAAATATATATGTGTGTGTGTGTGTGTGTGTGTGTGTATACATATATATATATATATATATATATATATATATATATATAAAGTCTCTGTAGGTACCTTCACACCTACATTTGGGATTAGGTGACTGTGTATTTGTGCATTTTGTTTTGGGAAGGGGCATATATGTAGGAGAAATACATGTCTACTCTCAATGTTTGCCTTAAGCAGTAGACAAAAAGGATGTCTCACTGCTAGTACCCTGTTACATTCTTAGTGTGTAGGGAAATGCATTTCTCTACAAAAGCCTCTGTTATACCATATAGATAACATCATTCACACAGCAAATATTTAAATCAAATTCTTTCCTTGCCCTGTTTCTTGCATTCCCTACCTCTGCGTGGGACTTATTGTGGTTATCCATACTGATGCTGCTACAAATCCAGCTTATTACTTCAACCCATATTGTCAACCTCTTAGCAAGATAAACCAGGACAAAACTTGAAATAATGGGGGTAAAGGCTAAACAGTATGGGCAGATTTTAAAAATTGCTCTTGTAAACTAAAGTTGCCAGAATTTCAGGATTTGTGTTAGCATGCATTTTCTGAAAGATATGAAATCTGAAACTCAAATGTATGTCATTAAGTAGTGATTTCAATCCTCAGTGATTTGCCAGAAAATCATACATTGTATGAGGAACAAACCAACAATGAGTAAAAATCTGGACATTTTGTGAGAATCTGAACAGCTGAGAGGTGCTTCAACCCAAAAACTAAAGGAGTTAGGGGTTACAGTATCCAAATCTGTTTCATCCTGCTTGGCCTCTAGGTAATGTAGAGACAATTAGGAATATAGAACCTTACCCTTTGATTGTCCCAGATTCACACAACCACCAATAAGCAGCACACCCAGTTTCATTGATTACCTTCCATGTAGTAATACTGGTCTTTTATTTCAAATGTGTAACTCTGCTTTATTCTCACTGATGCCAAATATCTTCTCTATACTGTGCTGGTCAGTCCTAACATGGAAATGTGAGGTCTTAATGCTTAACTATGTTAGCAGATCTCATGTTCATATATTGGTGTTCTTAAATGATTAACCCCAGTAAAACACTTTTTGCATACCTCTCAACCTGTTAGAGCAAGAAATATTGACAAAGCCATAAATAATAGGGGGACAAAGGTCCAAAAATAGGGGCAATTTTTACATATTGCTCTTAAAAACTTGGAAAGTTGGTAGAATAACAGGTTTTACTTTACCATTGATTTTCTAAAGGACATGAAGTCTGAAACTCGTGTCTTTTATTATTTCCTTACTTCAGTCATCAGTGATTTGCCAGAAAAACGCAGTTTGATGAGAAACAGGCCAAAAATATGAGAAAAAATCTGGACATGCTGTGAAAATCTGGATAGTTGATAGATATGACATTTGGTATTGTCAGCATGATTTACAAACTAAATTATTCATTTGCTAGATGGTATTGTTTTTAAAATGACCACAAGCGCTAGATTGTAGGAGCATCTGTTGCTTGTCCATTTGATCCATGATGAGCTCCAGCAGAACTTGCAGCACTGGAGCACACACAGCTTTCACAATGAAAATCAGGATGCCCCAACAAATGTGGTGCAGTTGGAAGGTACTGATGAGGGAGGAAAAATGTGTCAATGAAAAAAATACTCTGTTTCATAAAGCAAAACTAAAAGAAAAAAATATGTGTGTCAAACAGCAATTTATAAATGACAGCAGGTCAAAAATATGAAGCAATGACATTTTACTCTAAAAAAAAGAAACAGTAAAAGGGTTATTATGGACCATTGCAGGTACTCTGTCTGCCCTGCTAGGTCTAATACTTGATACATCTGGCTGCACTGTAAGTGCCAAATTAAAAAAAAGATTACTTCATGCTGTCATGCCACTATCTACCTGCCACATGGTTTACTTAACTTTTACTTTAAAATCTGCAAGTTTTCTTTTCATTCCATGTCATGTAATGGCAAACTGTAGAAAGCTTCATGGACTGATTGACTAGGTTCACTGGACCTGACCATGCAGTTTGTATAGCTCTCGATGCCTTTCCCTTCACAGCAGAAACAGTTGGCATATCCAGCTTTGAACGAGAGCTTTTTTGTTCTTCATTTATTTTTTAAGTAAAAAAAATCAGTGTATATCTTTATTTAGAATATATACATACATAAAAAGTCAGAAAAGTGCCCTGGCTGAACAGCACCCTAGGCACAAGGCCAGCCTTGATTACAAATAGCCCAGTCTGATGAAACTGATACAGCATTATACAATTTGTGTGTAAACTATTGAAATTGAATGAATTACTTGCTGTGCTCCAAGAGAGTGGTATAGCAGTCACGTAAAATGGCAATGTAAAACCTTAAAGAGTTTTCCCCTTTACCTTGAGGCAAAGCAACCCTAGGCCTGATTGTATTCAATCACAGAGGCTTCAATGTTCAATTCAGAGTTGCTTAAGTTTATGAGTGGATGCAGCAGTAAATTAAACATAGTGTAGAAGAACTAGAAAATCTGAAACAAAAATCTAAATGGTTAACTTAATTAAATATTAAGTCAAGTAAAGGCACCTATGAGCAATAAAATATAATAGACAAGATTATAATGTAAAGGTGGCCATTTCTGTTATTTCAGGTCACCTCACATCAGACTAGATAGCTTATATTAAGTTGGAGATGCATGGGGCAGAGGAATTTGCATAGGGTGGCCTGCCACAGAAAATTGAATTTGGCTGTTTTGCTTTTTTATCTTTTGTATACAGTACAGCCTTTTTCTATGTAACCAGTAAAGCTATATCTATCTCCCAACATTAGAATTATATAAGAAGTATGATATCACCTTCATGAAAATATGGAAGTTATTGATTTCAAACTCTATATATTTTCTATTAATTTTTTTACATTTTTTAGGCTCATAGGAGAATACTAGGCTAACAACTCTAATGTCTTTTTAAGCCTATCCATTTATGCCCGAATTTTCCAATTTATCAATGTCCAAGGACTAGAATGGCTTTGGTAAATGCCTCTGCCTTAGGGCATCTACAAGCTGCATCTGTCCATAAGGGACACAGGTAACAAGCCAGGGGTAAATTTGCAATTTCCCTTCCATTGGCCCAAACTGCATTTGAATAGGCATAGGGAAGAGCTCTACTTCGCATGAATGGGGAGTCTGTTCCAGAGGAGAGGTAATCTCTGAGACACATACCTATCCCTCCCTCATGTTTTCTTATGTCACAGATGAGGTTTAGATCCTTAGATCAGGTAATTCTAATCCTGCTTATTTTGTGAATGTGTACCAGATCCCTCAGAACTGGACCATAGTATGCCTTGTAAATTAGGCATAGATCGCACTTCAGTAGTCTGTAGGAGACAGACAAGGACAGGCAGCTTGCATAGGACATGTTATTTGCATCCTGTATTCTTTTAGTTAGGAGCCTCTGTAGCTGCTCCAGCTGTTGCAGATGCTTGGTCAGGTGCATGAAGAAGGGTGCATTGTACTTGTTTATTGGTCTAATGAGAACTTAGTATAGTGGGACTATGATCTGCTTAGATCTGGATGCCATGCTCTTACTTATAAGCTGCACCACATTTGAATGATTGTCTCACCACCATGAGCACATGCTAATCAAAGTTCAGGTTACTGTCAATCTGATTTCCCAAATCCCTTACCATTGTGCCTACTCTTAGGGCAATGTTATCAATGTTGTAATTTGTAAGGATGGTTGGCTTCCCAATGGGTATAATTATGCATTTCGTTGCATTGAATTTTAGGCCATGACTCTGTCACCAGTTATTTGTTTGTGTCACAGACCCTTCTGGAGGATAGCTACATCTCTGGAGATTCAGGGATCCCACCCAGTTTACAGTTATCAACAAATATAGCCAGCCAAAGGCCCTGTACACTTGCCTTGACTTTAGAGAAGTGTATTCAAAACAGGAGAAGTCCTAGTACTGAGCCCTGTAGGATACCACTAGTAACAGACCTCTTGGTGGAGATGAATTCCCCCATCCTAACTTCATGTGTCCTATCTGTGACCCATTTGGCTCTCCATTGGGTAACAAAGGGATTTATGCCTAAATTTGTGAGTTTGTCTACAATACCCAAGTGAGGTATTGTGTCAAATGCCTTTACCAGGTTGAGGTAGGCAATATGCACCATTTTGTGTTAAATGCCTTTACCAGTTTGAGGTAGGCAATATGCACCATGTTACAATCATCCATACCTCTAGTGACCTTCTCAAAGAAGTCCACCAAGTTTAGTAGTCATGACCTACCCTTGATGAAACCAGATTGCAATGGGTCCAATGTTTAAAGATTTCCTATGTCTTTGTTTATTAGGTCCAAAATAATTCTTTCCATGGCCCTACATGTAAATTAGTTAAACTTATGAGTCTGTAGTTCAGTGGGTCAGTTGATGGTTCCCCTTTGTGTCGAAGAATGACTGTTACAGTCTTCCATTCCCTAGGAACAAAGCCTGTCTAGAGGCTGTGGTTGATTAGAGGTTCTAGTGGGCCTGACAAGTCATGTTTGAGGCTATTTATGAGGCATTGTGGGATATTATGAGGACCCACTGATGCAGTGTTTTTAGCTTTGGAGAGTGCAGTGAGGACCTGTTCTTCAGTGATAGTTGTGGAGAAATAGTTGAGAGTATTTTCTGGGGGGGGGTAACTGGAGTGATAGGAGGCAAAAGTGGAGCTAAATTTATCAGCCAACAAATTGACTATATACTATGGTTTGGTATAGGAGTTTCCATTTACTATTAGTCCAGCACACTGTTTGGTGTTCCCCTTAAGTCTGCATACATAACTGGAAAATGCCTTATGGTTATGAGAGGCTATTTTTGCCTCAATGTTGGTTTTGGTGGACTTGATTAGTACGTCGATTTGCTTGTTGAGACAGATCAGAGAGACTTTTGCCTGCTGAGCATAGTGCTTCTTATTTTTGGACAGTTTTCTTTCTTTGTTTTGTTGTACAACCTAGTTATACTGGGGGTCCACCAAGAGGGCTTGCTTTTGGAGTTTTCCCTAAGTGTGTTTGGATTTGATACTATTTCTGTGCAGTTGTTTACATGCTTGTACATGGTTTTCTTAAACACTTCCTCATAAATCAAAGTATTCTCGGAGTTTGAAATGGGGAGAGCTTGGAATTTAGCTATGCCATTGTCTAGCAGGAGATAATTAGCCTTGGAAAAGTTCTTCAAGGTTCTGTGTTTTTCTGGGAGTTTGGATTTTATATTTATTTCAAGGGTTACTAATTTATGATCTGATCTTACCAGCGGAGTTACACTAGGGAAGGTGGAACTTTCCCTTATATTTATGAGTAACAGATCCAAGATATATGTACCCCTAGTAGGTGTACAGAACTGTTCAAGGCTGTTTGCACTGACAAAATCCAGGAATGTTTGAGTCTGCATGTAATGGTTGTGTATGCATCCCAATATATGATGAGATAGTCAAAATCACCTATGAATATTGTGTTGGGCTAAATAGTGAATGACTCCAGTGCATTCAAGCATATTATGAGTAGTCTGATTCATAGATGAGGATGTATAACTGGCAAGAATATGGTAAGGACTTTACCTAAGGCTAGTCGGGCATGGAGTTGTAATTCAAGCATGTGAAATTGACAGACCAGTCTTGATGTGTGTTTACATTTTATGCATCTGGATATACCTCAACCTTTTGTTCCTTCTTGCATGGTAGCTGGTCTAAATATGTGAACAGCATTATAGCCCTGCACTGCTGGGATGCCTTCCACAACTTTAAACCATGTGTCAGTAACTGCACAGATGTCAGCACACTCATAGGTGAGGCATGGTCCCAGGGAGTGGAGTTTGTTGTTGAGACTCCTGGCAATGAGCAGTAACACCTTTAATTTATCTTGAGTAGAATTTATTATGTCAGAAGGTTTATCAGGATGACATTGTCTAAAAGCACACTATAGGGGGTGGATGATGTTTTGGCCAGTATCCAAATGTCTAGTGGGCACAGGTGCAGACCATGACTGGCAAAACAGTGTGGACTACCAATCGTGTCCTCCTAAGTTGACAAATATTGGAACCTCTTAGAATGACAACAAAACCAACTATATTAGAAGTAGTGAATATAGTAACAGAGATAAAACAATTGGAACTGAGATCTTTAGAAAAGGGTAGGAGCAAACTACAAAGACAAAAATGGGAATTCTGGGAACAATACATACAGGGGAGGAATGAGGTTTAAAAAGAAGGCAGGACTTAAATGAGCTATGTAATGTTTCAATGAAAATAATTGGGTAGATTATAAGTGATGTATAATGTCTGCAACTGGGAGTGTGTCAGTTCGGTTTGTGATGTAAAATGCATGCAACTAGGATTGTGCGGTGTGGTTTATTTTCATTTATAGAAATGTATGAGTGCTTATATCGTAAGTGATGGTTTAATAAAGGTGTTTCTTGTTAAAAAGGGGGGGGCAGGAATTGAATAATTAATGTTTCTTATGATGTATGATATATAGTATTATACAACGACCCCCCATTAATATTCAAAAACGTGCACGCTGATTGGTCAGCGTGCACGTTGTAAATCCGAGTTATGGTAATGGAAAAAGGTCCGGTCACCCAGACTTTTTCCATTAGTATAACTCTTTTTTTACAGCAACACTGTCTCGCTGTGTTAAATGAGTTTAACATAGCGAGACAGCTTTAAAAAAAGCAATGGAGAGTCTCAGTTTCTTTTTTTAAAGCTGTCTCGCTATGTTAAACCCATTTAACACAGCAAAACAGTTTGTAAAAAGCAACGGAGATCTTGCTTTCTCCATTGCTTTTTACAAACTGTTTCGCTATGTTAAATGGGTTTAACATAGTGAGACAGCTTTAAAATAAGCAACAGAGATTCTCCGTTGCTTTTTTTAAAGCCGCAGTACATCAGAACTGCCGCAGAATACCAGACAGCTGCAGAAGGGCAGCAAGGAGGCATTATACAATGCCATTATTTAAGAAAAGTAATTATTTTTTTTCTTAAATAATGTCATTGTATAATAGCAGTAACCCACTTCTGGGTGTGGATAATAATAATAAGTTCATCATTATAAACTACTAACCTTCGAGCCATTTTAAGCCCTAGCCAATTATCCCTCTGTGAGAGACTCAAAACCTCGCACCAGTTAAGGCGCAAACACCTCAGCCATTAAGCCACCCTCCCAACCCGATGCTGGATTTACCCACGGTTGGCTTTGTTTGGCCACTCGGGCTTCACCCTCGTGACCAAACCACACCAACCGTGGGTTAATCCAGCATTACCCACACCCAGGCGTGGGTTATTGCTGTAATATATGTGAAATATAATGTTTGTTAATTTGTTAATACAGTTTGACTACTTTCGTATAAATTTAAATTTGTCTGTGTCACAAGTGATAATTCAGTAAAGGTGTGTTTAAAAAAACAATAGCTAAGCCAATTGTTAAAGTCAGTCATCTTCTGTTTATACTGTGGTACTATCCTTGGAGAAGGTAGAATGCTGTTCAGTGCTAGGCTCATGCCTGTCTGGGTCATATAATCTGACAGCTGTAGCATGTCTCTGTTCATATAGTCCAGAGAAGTACATGTGAGGTCATTAACACCCACGTGGACTATGACAGGCTCACATTGGTGCTTGTGATTCAGTGTCCTTAGTATATGTGTGATCTGGTGGATACTTGCCCCTGGTAGGCAACTTACCATGACTGTCTCCCTGTTCAGCCTGTTGAGTGGGACATCAGCGTATATGGGTCTCAAATGACCAATATATTGGGTTGTGTGGTAGCTTGCCTTAAAGGCTTAGTGGATGACACATTGGGAGATGTGATAGTATGTGTCCCAGGAAGTGTTGTCTTTGTAGAGTGTTTGCAGGTTGCCGAGAACAGTGTCAGGGAGGCCTTTGAGGTTTGCGTAAATTGCATTTAAGAGCCTGTGTTTGTGTCTAATCCATAGTAGGTGTAGTGTGTGTGTGTGTGTGTGTGTGTGTGTGTCTGTATACTGTATCAGTCTGCTAAAGAAAAAGGTGGTTGTCAGTAAACATAAGACAATTGCTACATTGTCTCAGGATGCCCAATTCCACCAGGCTATCTACAGAGACGGTAGGAAAGTGCATATCCATGGCTATGATTCCTCTTTTTTGTGATCTGTTAGGGGCATTATAAGAAATACTTGTCACTAGATAAACTGGGAGTTGTTGGACTGGAGGAGAGGTATAGGATTAATCTAAAACAACTTTCTTGTGGTAAGGCTTCTAAGTGGCAAACTGGTTCTTTACACACTGCTAGATAATTGAAAAAATAGCAGAGGAAGTTTTATATGGAAAACTGCAACTCTAGATGCCTGCATCTATACAGGGCACTGCAAATCACTGTGGCACAGTTCAGCACAGGTTATAGAAGACAAACTACAGACGAATCCAATCAGTAAACTGTAAAATGCAGTATAAGTGTTTGTGTGTGTGTATGTGTGTGTATATATATATATATATATATATATATATATATATATATATATATATATATATATATATATATAAAGCTCAGATCCTGCAGCAATTTATAATTCTCTCAGTATTGTGAGTGATACTACAAGACTAAAGCCCCAGACTAAGTAAAATACAAACAGGAAAAATGCAGTAGAAATTAAATAAATGAGGCATAGATTTATTTTATTTATTTTTATTTGCAGTTTGTTTATCAGGATAGTCCATTGGGCCACAAGGAACCCATTTTCAATGGAGTCCTGGGGAGAAAAGCTCCATTACATTACAAGTATAATAAGTTTCAGAATTAGAAGATTACAGGATAATAATTTTTACAAATTTTACAAAACAATTTGTCAGACATTAGAAAGAGAATACATGGTAATAACAGTTACAATAAATTAGCCTGTGAGACTTTCCATTATAAACAAATTAAGGTAATAAAAAAAAATGAATGCAAATTCCTTCTGGAGATTATGGACTAAAGGAGATTATTAGAAGATATGTTTGGGTATTAGGATGTTATGTAGGAATAGAGTTATTAGTAGATATGTTAGGTAGTGAGATAATTATAGTAAGATGTTATGTAGGAAGAGAATTATTAGTAGATATGTTAGGTAGTGAGATAATTATAGTAAGATGTTATGTAGGAAGAGAGCTATTAGTAGATATGTTAGGTAGTGAGATAATTATAGTAAGATGTTATGTAGGAAGATAGTTATTAGTAGATATGTTAGGTAGTGAGATAATTTTAGTAAGATGTTATATAGGATGACAGCAAGAGCATTCCCATTATGAGATTAGGTGTGAGTGAAGTAGAGTTTTAAAGAAAGAGAGACTGTTAGTGGTACGGATAAGAGGTGGGAGAGAATTCCAGTGACGTGCTAAGCAGAAGGATAGAAGATGTTTGCCTGTTGGGGGGGCAGGTTTGTATAGCTCGTTTAAATTTGGTAAGTTAGATTGGAGGCAACTGGATGATGCATTTGGAAAATATTCCTTACTAAGTTTTACTCGCATTTGTTCATGTTTTATTGCTGAGCCTTCATTAATTCCCAAGTATTTATACACTCCCTCTTGCTCAAGCTCTTTTATATCACATTCTTATCCCAAACTGATGTATTCCTGGTGGTGCAGTTTTCCTGCTTTAAAGGTTGCTTTTGCACATTTATCAAGGTCAAACGACATTCTAATATCTTCTGAAAAAGTTTTGACAACCTGCAGCTGCACTTTCAGTTCCTCATCTGATGAGCTATACAGTTTTATATCATCAACAAATAAAAAATAAGAAGTTTTTAGACTTTGTTGTTTTCTAGGAGCCAAATTATAGCCATGGCCTAAGCTGTTAAGTAAACAGCTTAATGGGTTAAGGGCAAGACAGAACAGCAACGATGACTGAGAGTCACCATGGAATATCCACCTTTGAATTTTTATCCCTGGGATAATAATTTGTCTTTTATCATGGTTTAATTGCATGATGGTCTGCCATTGTTTCATGGTCACTGTAACACAGTCGATCAGTGCAGGATGTATCTTATACATTTTTAAGCACTGTTTTATCCATGAATGTGGGATACTATCAAATGCTTTTTTGTAGTCGATCCATGCCATACTTAGATTCTTCCCCTTTTTACCATTCTCCACTATGACTTTATTTAATAGCAAATGATCTTTTGTTCCATATGACTTTCTTTTATTGCCCTTTTACTCTGCTGACATAATTGAGTTTTCTTCTAAATTACTATAAACTCTGTCAGCATAAATTCCCGTGTATAGTTTATACTGAAAAATTATATGACATCGTCTTGTTGGTTTTTTGCAGTTACTTGCATTTACATGCAAGCATACCAAAGTATATTTAACTACTTATTGTGATCAACTAGTCTTAGGTTCAAACTAGTCTTATTACTGTATTGTACTAAGTATAACAAATGCACCGAGGCACTGCTTCAGTTAATACGCATTTTTTTTTTACTGTTACATTTTCCTTTTGGATCTACAAGCATGCAATACAGATGCTGTCAGCTCTCTATGGCAAATTCCACTAGCTTGTTTACTGTTACACTCATATTTATACCAAAAGGTCTGATATTTTTACTCAGAGTCTGATGTATAACAGTTCTTTCTTTGTATAACAGTTTTCTTTTGTTCCCTTGCCCTTGGTTCTTTGTAGTTTGATGATCCATGGAAACTCAATCTTGCATTATCTGAAACGTGGTATTCCAGTACTATCTGAAACTTGATGTTACATTTCTTTACTTTGTTGATGTCCTTCCAGCTGCCATTTGGGCAGTTATTTTTACAAACTTTGTTTCTCAGTAATATGCTCCTTTACATGGATGCTAACATCTAACTAAGCTATATATGCTTGCCAGCACACTTACAATTATTTTGCATTTTATACTATTTCTAAATTAACCCTTTGTATTTCATATCATTCTTGCAGCTTTTTTATTCAAGCTAATAATCATGCTAGCAACGGTTTGAAAAGACAATGCATACTAAAATTCTTTCAGTCCCCCATTTTTTTTATTTGTTTTGAGGAACAGACTAAACTTCAGTTAAAGAAAACTCTGCATTTGTTTTATTAGCATTATCATTTACAGCATTTACCACTTTGCTCATATTTACAATCATAACTTGTTGAGTTATTGCAACTCTTTGTAACCTGCAGCATATAAAACAATTTCAAGCTGTCATTATTATTATTACCAGCACAGGATGTATTAACCAATTTAGCAATTTGGTCCCAGATGATGACCATTCTCTGAATATGTCCCACCAGTTATGGGCACAGCTTCTGTTTTTGTTTTTTACTATTAACATTGCGTTATTTGAAACCACACATACAAACTGTGGTGCCACTTAAACAAACATTTTGAAATTTGAAGGCAATATTATCTATTTACACAACATTTTGTTAAATTTAGATACATTAGTATTAAATTGTAATCCGTTTATCAAAGATACTTGTAATGACTTACTTCCGTTGTGCTTGTAAATGTAGAATCTGTGAGATATCTTGTTTTACTAGTTTTTATACCAAGCTCTTTTAAATCTGCATTTGGTATTTTTAAAACTTGGAAATGTAATATTGAAGTGCAATATTGTTTTTTGGTATTGTTGTCCTATCATAGTACAAGTGGATGGTATTTTTACCATTTGATTTGTATGAAGTGCTGGCCTGTTACCTAAAATGGTAAGTATTTTAACCCATGGTCCTTTTCCTTGTATTACTGTGTTGTTTTGTACACTGTGACATTTTTGCATGATGTCTTCCCTTGTCAGAACTGTTACATCTTTGAGTTAATGTACAGCATCTAATAGAGATAGAGCTGTTTACTGAAATGTTTGTCAGGCTTTGATTTTTTTTTCTCTACGTTTATGTATGCCTGACCTTGTTTAGCTAACCATGCTGTTATATTTGTGTTAAATGTTATATTCCCCAATGTACATGCTGTGTGCTTTTTACAACTGAAATTGTCTTGTGTTCTATTTTATGTAGCATTTTCCTAAGTTTTATTCTTGAAATATTGTAATTCCATCTGTTTTGATGTTCAGAATAATGCAAATGAAATGCAGATGTCTGTGTTGAATGCTGCGTGCCTTCTCTCACAGCTGCATTTTTATCTATAGTCCTTGAAGCATGTTCCAGACACTGAACATTCAGCTTGTCTAAGCTGTACCAGAATATATGTATGCTAGCAAACAGAAATACATGTATTTAACTAGCTATATTATTTCTACATATATTATAGCAACAGATGTGTATATGCATCTAACTAGCAAATAGATGTGCACATGCATTTATACATTTTTAAACATATTTATCACTCTATACATTCCCTTTGTTTTATTTTAAATGAAACTGTGTCTGTATTAGTATGTACTTTTTAGTTAAGTTATATTGTTATTAACTAGAAACACATTGAGAAACAAAACCTTTGGTTTTCTTTTAATACAGCAAGTTAACACAGTTTAATATTGTCAACACAATGATGACAACCATTACTATTAGAACTGGATGAATATGAATACAACTCTATACAGTGATGTTCTATACAGTAATCTATTGACAATGCTTGAGGATTTTATTGATAAGACAATGCAGTCTTGTTTTTTGAAAAAAAAAAATACGTCACAAATGTCAAGCTTTGACTTATTACTGTATACATATAACACTTGAATGCAAACTTCTCTATTTATATAGATAAACCATTTACTATATACTGTACAGAATATACTTGCTTGTGCAGATTGGTTTTGCATTTGTATATGCATGGCTGTAATGTACACTCGGTCCAATTTTCAAACTTAGCATTAAACTGAAGCCTGCTAATTACATTACTTGAAACATTAAAATGTATTTTTGGTATTACCACTTTACACCTTTATTTGAGTCCCTTTTGCAGTACTGTTTACACAGTTAGTGTAAAATTGAAAGTATGCCCTTCCCCCTGTAGTATACATCATTTTATTGCAGTATTGTTTATTTTCTTTATGCTGTGAGAATTAAATGTATGCTTGCGTTTTGACTGTCACTTAGACTGTGACACTTTGGTGTTACACAATTGCTCATTTTTTTTAATAAAGCTTTTGCTGTTACCTGTACTGTCAAAGTCGTAATAGGAATCACTTTTACATATTTTAAAAAGACGTTTACTGTTACTAATAGCTATTTGTACACTCCCTTTTTGTAAAGGGACCTGCATAATTTATTTTAACTGCATACCATAGCCCATGTACTGACTGTACTCGCTGCAGTATTTACTTGCAGACTTTAGTTCTTTTTGCTTAATGCTGTACGTGAATACTTAGCAATAATGTTTTAGAAAAATGTAAGTCATTTGGCCTGGCAACCAGTCTTGTTTCCTTGACCTTATACATTTCAGTACTAGTAACATTTTATCTTATACAACAATTTTTGTAACTACCCATTCCAGCTTGGAAAGATTTGAACTCACATACTTTTTTTTTCTTTCTGCCCATTGCAGACACTTAACCCATAACTCCTTCAGCACTTACTTGTACCTTCAGTCATTTGTTAATATACTTGCAACTTGATATTAGAATGCAGTTGTAATAAACATTAACTTACTTAACTATGCATAATATTGCTTTTGAATACTGTTTTTGCTGGAGTCTGTGCTATTTTTGATGCTATTATGCAGTTACAAAATAACTGAGACTTGCTTAAAACAAATATATTTACATGATTTACATTTGCTGTCATTTGCCTTTTGCTGCACTTTAGATGAAAAGAAAATACATGCATGTCAGTCTTGTGGCATCATGTCTTTACTGCGTTTAACTACTTTCATTTGATTTCTATGCTTTAGAACTGTTTTGTTATTTGAAATGGTTTGAAAATCACCATTTAAGTGTCTTGCTTTAACTGAATGAAAGTTTGTTCTGTGTACGCTTAACCATTTTCGAAAGGTAGAATAGTACATCATAAATTATTTCTTACCAGCGTAGTTAACTGCTGTTGCTTTAACTCTTTACTAACGAGATTATATTTGTCAGTATTCTGTTCTGTTGACTTAAAGCTCTTATGCACTTCTGAAAAAACTTTTGCATATGTTGTCTGAACTTTTTGAACTCACTCTGACTGTGTCTTAGAAGTTTATTAAATCTTTTTGTCAGTTCACCATGAATCTCGTCTCTGTTTTTATCTGTTTTGTAATGTGCAGTGGTTTTATGCCACTTTTGTCTAGCAAGATGGACAGACGATTTTGAAAATAACTGACTTGACTGATATTATAACTCTGAAATTAACATTTTACATGTGGTGACAGGACATAATGCATCTTGTTGTTTACCATTACATTTATGACATTGCACGCAGAAAGCAGTTTCATATAACTTGCACAGTAAAAGTTTACTGTCATACAAATGATGTTGCTGTTTTAAGATATCAGTCAAATGTAATGCATTTATATAAAGCATTAACATCAACATTAACTAATAAAGTACTGCATGTGCTACAGTTCTGTTTATACCAGTCTTTAAATCCTGACCATACATGTGCTGGACTATTATTACTGTCTACCCGAAAGGTAGTCATACACTTTACAGTTCTTTTGTTTATGGCATCCATGCTGTATAATGAGAAACAAAAAGAGAATTACCAGTTTCTGTGTGGAAGGTGGCCAACTCTTCCATTGAGAAAACGTAGAAAGTCCCTCGCTGATTTTCCCAAAAGGTGGTCAAACACAGCTGGCAGATTCAACTGAGTGAATGTACAGGACCTGTGAAACTTGCAGAGATGCACTGTTCTGCTATTGAATACTGTCATAAGAAGGAGGCAAACATTTGCACTGGAGCAGAATGTACTAACTGAATAAAATAAAAAGAAGTCGTAGTTGTCACAATAAAAAACCATTCGGTCTGTCAGCTGTGGCTCGCCATTGAAAAATTATATGACGTCGTCTTGTTGGTTTCTTGCTGTTACTTGCATTTACATGCAAGCATACCAAAGTATATTTAACTACTTATTGTGATCAACTAGTCTTATTACTGTATTGTACTAAGTACAATAAATACACAGAGACACTGCTTCAGTTAATATGCATTTTTACGAAAAAGTCTGATATTTATTCTCAGAGTATAACAGTTCTTTCTTTGTATAACAGTTTTCTTTTGTTCCCTTGTCCTTGGTTCTTTGTAGTTTGATAATCCATGGAAACTCAGTCTTGCATTATCTGAAACGTGGTGTTCCAGCACTATCTGAAACTTGATGTTACATCTCTTTACTTTGTTGATGTCCTTCCTGCTGCCATTTGCGCAGTTATTTTTACAGACTTTATTTCTCAATAACGTACTTCTTTACATGGATGCCAAAATCTAACTAAGCTATATATGCTTGCCAGCACAGTTACTATTTCTTTGCATTTTATACTATTTCTAAATTAACCCTTTATATTTCATATCATTCTTGCAACTTTTTATTCAAGCTAATAATCAAGGTAGCAACAGTTTGAAAAGACAGTGTATACTAAAATTCTTTCATATACATCGTTGAAAGGCAAGTTATTGGTCTATAATTTTTGAGGTAGCTTGCAGATTCACTCAAGTGAGAGCATTGTTTTACCTGTTGTTTGCCAGATTGGTGTCTGTTTGGGGTGCTCATATAAATGGTTCTTACTCATGGCAAGGTCTTCATGCAAAGATGTTAATACTTGTAACCAAAAATTAGGCACTGCATCCGGGCCTGGGGTTTTCCAGTTAAAGGCTTTTCTTAACTTTGTTTCAATCTCTCTGGCTGTTACTAAATCCCATTTCATATCCTGTACCTTTAAACTTCTTATTCTTTCTTTTACTTCTTTTATCCATTTAGCATCTTTGTTGTGCTCCACAGGATCTTCATAAATACTAATCCAAAATGCATCTATTTCTTTTTTTTTTTTTTTTCAGTCTTTCAATTCCTTTTACCTTGTTTCCTAATTCTCTATAAAACTTTTTTGGGTCATCACTAAATTGCCTATTTTGTACTTTTCCTTTATATTTATCTGTGTATCTTCTACGTTTTTACGCTTGCTCTGAAATTTTTAATTTATTATTTGCGATAGTGCATGATAGATCCTGGTCTGTTCTAATACTGCACACTGCTTTTATCACATCTGTCTTTCTTAGTATTTTTGTTGCTCTTGTCCCTCTTCTATAGTCTTGTAACAGTGATACATCTTGTCTTAACTGCTTTATATTTTTCTCTATTCGATACTTCCATGATGGTATTTGATTTCTCCCCTTCCTTTCCCTCACTACCCTATGTTCTTGTGGTAGAACTTTATCAGTTATTAATTTAGATGCACAGTAATATATCCTGCTTACTTCTGTTATATTGCAAGGATCTCTATGGACAGTCCTAATTACTGTGTTCATTTGTTTTATCAGACTTCTGACTTTTGGGGTTTTATTGACCTTCTGCAGTCTATTTCTTTCATAGATTTTAATATATCTATGTCCATTAAATCAAGCAACTCTTCCCTTAGTTCATTTTCTTCCAGACTGAGGGCACATACTTTGTTTTCCACTTCCTGCGGGCATTCTTTAGAAAGTTCTATAGCATCTTCCTGTGGCACCTTCTCTTCAATTTCATCTTGTGCCTTTTGTTGCTCTGTCATATGGGAACTCACTGGTCTATCACTCCTCAACATTGACTACATCAGAGTTTCCGCAGTCTCCTGTTCCTTCTCTTGCTGTCTAGCTTTATGTGAACATTTATACTGGTTTCCTGTGGAAGGCTCCAAAATATCTTGATATGGCACCTGACCAATTACTTCCTGTTCCACTGGTTTCCTCAGTGAAGAGGATAGCCTGATAATTATTAAGACCATACTCCATGGTGGAGCTACAAATGAAGCTTGAGAAATATGTGTATGTTTAAGCAAGAGGAGTATTGTAAATTTGAATTCCTGTTTTCAATATTGTTAGGTGTGACATATGTCAAACTGTATAGATTGTAATATTAAAAAAAAAACTAATTAAATGAATGAATAAAAAGTTTAATACTTGAAGGTATTTTGTGGTATAAAATGTTGTTGTATTGCAGTAAGACTCTCCCAGTCTCTACTGCATTTCTTTTATTTAATTAAGCTTAATAAAATGTAAGCCTCTTATGTTCTAAAATTATGCTGAAGGTAGATTATGTTGGATGACAATTCACCTCATTCTGATTAGAGCAGTATCTGATCATCTATAAAATATTTTTAAGCAGCATTTTTATAATTTTTCCTTTTAAGCCATAATTAGTCTTTCTCCAATGTTATACAAGTCCTAAGGCAATTATAAAACTACAAGTAATATAAATATTTACATATAGCCGTTTAGACTATTTAAATAAAATGGATACCTTATTTGTTTTTTAATAATTAGATCACATTCTTTGTGTGCAAGTATAATTTATTTCATATGCTTGCAATAGGTGGTATAACATCATAATGTTAAGAAATTAATCTCATGTTTATTAAATAAAACGCTTTAATACTATTGATCCATGCAGTAGTTGCTTTGCCTATAAGTGGTGAGTAAGTTCTTGGGTTTGTTTAGATCTGTTATTTATTTGGAAGATGTATTGACTGATGGGAACTATCTGTTAAAATATCTCTAACTCTGACTGTGTTGTTAAAACAACATTTTGAATAATAAAGCTGTTAATTTTCAGCATTTATAATATCTTTACTTTTGTCTAAAATTTCCTTTAGTTCAGCATCTGTTAATGAAGAAAAAATATATGTTATAAACTGAGGATGAATGCAGAAATCGTAGCAAATCGGGGCTATTAAATCTGCAAATTGTTTATAAAAATTGATAACATTTTCATTCAAGTCAGAAACCTTACAGTATTTTTTTTTGTAATTCTATCATATCTTAATGAACTAAAGCTGATTTGATTGGCTTGTATTTCTGTAAAAAAATATTTTAGTCATTGTGTATTTGCTGCAAGATCTTGATATACATGTGAGCTTTTTATAATCTGTAAAGACACTTGTTTCTTGTGCACGTTTTACTTTCTGATTGTCCATTACAGACACTGATTTTCTCTTATATCTTAATGCACATACAGGCAAATAGACTTTACTTGTTTTTCCATAAAGAAACACTATCTCTTTTATATTAAGGTTCACAGTATGTCACATCTGCTGACATTTTCTAGAATGAATTTCAAGTTTATTTCAGCTCTGTAATTTTTATTAATATTTACATTCATGCTTAATTATAATCCTGTAGCTGCTTGCTTAACACTGTTTCAAGTTTCTTCACGTCTGAAAATGTTTGCATGTTATACAAAGATACTTGTTACATGTTTGCCATTTGGTATTTATTCAAGGTAGCAGGTTGGTTAGCATTTAATTACTGGTACTTCAGCAGTATAGATTTGATTTATGCAACATGTTTAGGAATTTTGAAACAGAATCATTTTTAAAGATTAGCCTTTTTTAAAAATCTTTATTTGATTTGTTTATGGATACTAAGAGAGTTGAATGTATTGGCCAGATCGAAGTAAAAATGAACTTCTGGACAAGATTTTAGGTGCTTTATACAGGGCAAAACCAATCATGTCTGTCTAGTTCTCTGAATTGATTATAAACAAAAAAATGAGACAATTGTTTTGAAACTCGATATAGGTGTAACCAATCATGTTGATGATGTAAATTATATTTAGATATAGGTGTAACCAAGCATGTTGATGTAAATTATAATTAGATATACATATAACCAATCATGTTGATGATGTAGATTATACTTAGATATAGGTGTAACCAAGCATGTTGATGATGTAGATTATACCTAGATATATGTATAACCAATCATGTTGATGATGTAGATTATACTTAGATATAGGTATAACCCAACATTTGAGGATATTACAGATCCATTTTCTGGATTATAGGATGACACTGTAGTGACTTCAAACCATAATGCTTCTGAGTGAAGTGCTCCTTTTCTCACAGTTTCTAAAATCTAGCATAAAGGTAGATTACACAAAACACAAAATACTAGTGACAATGCTTAAGGTTACTCTACAACATTTCATCCTTGGAATCAATAAAGATATTTAATACTGTGAATTGATGTTTTTCATGGAAAACTAAAGCTACCTCCTCACTTTTCATTTCAAACCTTTTGAGGGATATAGCTCTTTCATCCAATAATATTTGTAACTTTCATCTACCTCTATGAAAGACGAAGTTCATTTAAGGCTCATCATTACTGTTATATTTTAAATGTGAATATTATATGAAACGGTTTACTGTGTCTGCTAAAACTATATACTTTGATAAAATCAGTAATATTTCTTACCTAGATTTTTACAAATACAGACTTTACTGAACAAATAAAGCTTAGCATAAGCCTTGGTTCATCGACCTAGTAAGCATATTACTGGCAGTAGTTACTATTTTATGTCAATAGGCTTTCTATCAAAAGCGGGAGACCTATAACTGGTAGTTTTGCAAATCTGCTGAATAAAGCTAGATTGCAAAAAATATAATGAATCACAAAACTTACTATAAAGTCAGTAAAATAATGCAAAATTTTCAGAGTCTTCACCCTCTCCTGTATTCCTGATATGGGGTTATGAACCCTATATATTTATGTATATGTTAACTGTGAGATTGGTGTATCACTGATTAAGGGGAATGTTCTGAGATACTGTGGTCTTGCCATTAGTCTGTGTGTCTGTACAAATATAAATATATATATATAAATATATATATATATCCAAGCAAACACAGTCCAATGAGTAAACACCAGCACCATAAACCACATAAATTAGCAATAAGAAAAACTGATGCTGCCACCAGGCCATAAAACATAAACCACACTTTAATAAAACAAATAAAATTAAGCAGATAAGTGCTTTCGGGTTTCTAATGAACCTTTCCTCAGACCTGTCATTATATAATAAAACACCATATTTATAAAAAGGTCATAACCAATCAAAAACTCAGTTGAAGGGAATAGCCCATTTCAAAAACCAGTCAGATTACTCTACGAAGCTTCCGCCCCTTAAGTGCCAGTTTTAAAGGTATATTCGTATTAAGCCCTGGTAGCACAAATGCCTGCAATTCAGCAGTCCATTTCACAAATTGCATTCAGTTGCTAAGTTAATATCATCTCCTCTGGCATTATTCATGGTAACTTGCAAGGCCAAAAAGCAAAAATGATGGTCACTATTTTCATTAATACGCTTAAGCAAAGGATTCTTCATATCATGTAGTCTGATATCATTCACGTTTCAAAATGCACTCTTTAAAATATCTATCAATTTTTCCCACATAAAAACATGTGCATATTTGACATACTGCCACACAAACCAGATGTTTCGTCTCACAGTCCACATAATTAGGACATTTATACTTCCTGCCAGTTTTAGGGTGTATAAATTCATTAGATGTCAAAATATATTTACAGCAGGTACATATCTTGCATGGAAATGTACCACTTCTGTCTGAGACAGGCAAGGCAGTATTTGCTACTGGGAGGATAGTATAACATCTGTTTCAAATTCCTGTTTCGACCCATACACAAAAAAAGAGTTGTTCCAGCTATGTCCTTCAAAGGTGGATCCAACATTAATATCTTCCAATTATCTCTTTTTCACATCACTCGTGTAGGTCAACTTAATTTGTTCATTTTTAACCTGACTTATTTCTTACTTCATTTAAACACAGTAATGTACCGTATTCCATTTTATGGTTTTTTAACTTAGCAAAAGGAGTGTGTGACGGTGCAAACTCTTACTGTGCTTGTGTGACCAAAGTCTTTTAAAGATTTTGGTAATTTATTCAATGATAATATCTCAGCTCTTGTATGATCTAGCAGATACAACAAGGTGTCATTCAATCATGTGTGGCTTAAGAGACTGCAGGGAGGAGACCTTAATGAGCCTGAGTGGAAAATCGTGACTGAGCATGATCCAGGCCATGAAGAGAGTTTACTAGCAGCCTTGGAGATAGAAATAGTGATTTGTTTTTGAGATGCTTGAAATTTTACTAACATACCTCTCAACCTCTTACAGCAAGAAATCTAGACAAAGCCATAAATAAAAGTAGGACAAAGGCCCAAAAAATAGGGACAATTTTTAAATATTGCTCTTACAAACCTAGAAAATTGATAGAATAACAGGTTTTGCATTAGCATGAATTTTCTGAATAGTATGAAGTCTGAAACTCAAATCTCTGTCATTATTTTCCAACTTAAATATTTAGTGATTTACCACTAATTTGCCAGAAAACCACAATTTTGTGAAATGCGAACCAAAAATATGAGGCAAAAATCTGGACAGTTGAGAGGTATGACTTGGGAGTCTGGAAAGTGAAGCCAGTGTGAGTGGACACAGGTCATTGAAGGTTGTAAATACTTAGTGACATTTTTTTACCTGCCTGACTTACATATAGGTGAGTTTTATGAAGTGCAGCAGTGCAGGGTGCATCATTTGAAAGAACATTGTCATAAAGACATAAATTAACATTTTGGTCTCTGTGGCACTTCATGTACCTCTGCCCCCATGAAATCAGAGACCTCCTGTACCCATCCCTAATTATAATAAACTCCAAGGTTGGTGCTCTGTGTATGTGGAAAGGGATAACAGCAACTTTAGAGTATTAGCAAATATTAGTAAGTTCTACAACTAGCCAGAACAGACCAGGATTCACAGGGCTAGTCTTCAACCAATCATACCAGTCCCATCTAATTTCTTCATCTGGAGTTACGTATTACATCTTCAAAGAGGATTGTAACAGGTTCAGAAGTACCATATCAGATTGCAGATTAACAAGTTTTGGGGGCTGTGCGATAACTAATTCAGCTAATTTTATTTTCTTATATTTTGATGCTTTGGAATGTCTTTGCGAATGTCTATTAAAGTTGTTTATGTTTAAGGATATTTTCTTTAAATAGACTTTCATTATCCTCTTATTTCTGAGTATTATTTTTATAGATACTGTGTGATAAAAGTGAGAAATTGTATTACAGTCAAATATTTAATAATATCGACAGCTTGGAAACAGACATATACTTTGTACAGTTTAAGATAAACCTTTTGGCTTGATTATAATACCTAGTGTATTACATTCGGTGCTAAACTACCTGAATGGTTCACCCAAATGTTGCCATATAGCAGACTAAAAAGACAAGTTAGAATACTGATTAGAAGTGGCATCGTTTATGTGTCTATAAAGTTGTCTGGGTCTGAGTTTTACTAAATTTGAAATATATTTGTGACCTTGTTAGGCAATTAGCTCTGAGAGCTTAGTTGTAAGATGAAGGAGATAGGGTTCTGTAACATTTGTAACTTACATTATGCCAAGGAGCAATATATTACAGTCATTGGTGTTGGAGATGGACATTCGATATTCTCTGCCAGAATCATACTTTTATTGCAATTAATGTGGTTTGCCATACCTGTCATCAAAACTAGTTTAGTTTTGCATTTCTTGAGCAAATACGTCAGTTGGTTGACTGACTTGTTTCAGTCATAAACATAGACCAGAGGCATAAAATAGTTTAGCAGAAGTCATATAGAGGTACAAAGAATACAAAAACATAAATGAAAATGATGCAGGAATAAGGCCCAGAGGGATAGTAAAACATGTGTGTATAATATATGCATGTTTATAGTAAACCTGGAATCTAGATGATTGTCACTGTTGAAGTGACACCCCAACGCCATGTGCAAAAATGGGAAAAAGGGGTTGTGGATGGATAGATACAACATTTAACAACCTCAGTTTGCAACCTCAGTTTGCTGTGAGTAATTGCGGGTGGCCACGGTGGTGCAGCAGTTAGCATTGCAGCCTCACAGCAAGAGGTTCTCCGGTTTGATCCTCGGCTGGGGTGCCTTCTGTGCGGAGCCTGCATGTCCTCCATGTGGTCGCATGGGTTTCCTCTGGGTGCTCTGGTTTCCTCCCACATCCCAAAGACATGCTGTAGGTGGATTGGACACACTAAATTGGCCCTAGGTGTGAGTGTGTGCGTGTGTGTGCCTTCTGTGGAAGGTTGGGTGCCGGGCTGAAAACTCGACACTGTAAAAAAACTCCACTGCCAATTATGAGCAGACAGGTGATCCGCTGTGGCAACCCCTAACCGGGAAAAAGCCGGAAAAAGTAGAAGAAGAAGTTTGCTGTGAGTAATCCTTTAAATTTCAACAGATGAGCTTGAGGTCAATAGGAAAGGAGACTAGACAAACTAGTAGGAAGTTTTAATGTAAAGATGTAAAGTAACATTTCTGTTACACTGATTCCTCGGGATAACCTAATGTGGACTGAAAAGTGACAAGGCTTAGAGGGTTTCTGGTTTCAAGGGAAGGAAGTTCTAGAGGCAGTTTTGTGTAATGCTTTCAGTTGTGCCAAGGGTAAACAGAAGTCATTTTAAGGACATTAAATCATTGTTGTTGCTCCACAGACTATAACAACATGTGGCTGTATGAAGTAAAGTGATTAAAGGAGGGCACATGTCAATAGGCCATGTTTTTGCGTAGTGATAGAAAAGAAAAATGTTAATCTAAGGTTAATAATGCATTTATAGAATTAAGGAAAGTACTGTAATGGGTTCTGTTGAATGCAGCTGTAATAAATGTCAGCAACTGTAATAAGTGAAATGGCACATTTCGTTAAGTGTATTGATACTTATGTGCTGTTCCTGTAATTTCCTCATGTGACAAGGAATAGGAGAGTTCTAGTTCAGGGAGAAGAATGTTTTGAGTAATAGAGTACCTGGCATCAGAGGATGGATTGCTTAGCCTCTATGAAAAGGCTAAGCAGTTTATTAGAAATACTAGTGGCATCCATAATGAAAAATCAGTGGGGGTCAAGCGTTATGCCAACACGTTTATATGAACTGACTTGTGGCTGCTAGTAAAATCAGTGATAGACATATTGTTATTATTGGCTAAGGGCTTTGATGTTCCAAAGATCATGGAGATGTTCATCGTACTGATCACTGCTGCAGTAGCCTTAACTATATCTTTATGGGTTATATCCTGCCAAGGATATAACAGCCAATCAGATTCCAAAGCTTCAGGGCACTTTCCATGTGCCTAAACTGTAAGGCAGCTTGAGTTGAGCTGACTAAAAGACAAGTTTGGATGTCAAACCCTTCAGAGCTTTACCACCACCAAAGAGTATGCTCCTCTAAGGAATCTGAGGATTGATGATTGGCTTGGTGCTGTTCCTTTGCCGGGTAGGGAAGTATCCTTTGGGGAAAAACTTTCCACTTTCTGAATATTGTTTGTGTTTTATCACTTTCTTCTTCAGGAAAGTTATTTTATAGATTATAGATTCATAGATTAGTACTAGGCTAACTGCCATTATGGGCCATTTTAAGCCTAGCTAATTACCCCATGTGAGTGTGAGAATCAAACCCTGCACTTTGTGTCTGTAAGGTAAATACCTTAACCATTATGCCAACCTCACACTTAAATCTAGGAGTTTTGTGTTTTAACGGACTGTCACAAGATTGTACCATACTGTTAAGTGGCAGCAGTCTTTTTTTTCCTGTAAGTTTAAAACTTGGATAAATTGTGTTTATTTTACTTTTGAGGGGTTGGCAAAGTGTTTTGAAGTGCATTTTACTGTGCTTTTCTGTGAAAACTGACTTTTAATGACTTGAAGGTTTTACTGGCATTTGATGGTCTTCTCAGGGGAAAGATTCACCATTTTTGACTTAATCATGGAACAAATTGCCTTTCCCAAGGTCTGTCCTTCTTCCGGCCACAAAAAGAAGAAGTAAACAAACAGCCTTTGCCACCAAAGTAGGCTAGCAATTTGCCTCAGTTGCTGGTGGCCATTTGTTATAATTCTGGCCACTCATCTTTTACCCCAAATCCATCTGGTGTAGTACCTATAGACACTATGGACTGGGGTTAGCCAGTCCTCTGTGGCTGTTAGAGTCCTCTCAGTCAGCAAGGATCGCCAGTCTTGGTGGTCAAGAGCGAGGGAACAGGAAAGGTTTCCCTGTAGGGTCATAATGCTGTGCCCATCACTGGGGAAGCCGCTGCCATTATTAACACAGTTGGCCCCAATTTTCCTCTCAAAAAGAAACAGAAAATTAAGCATGCATCTACTCTTCATCAAATTTTCTTCAATGGGAGTAGTTTATTAGGTCTGGCTCAGGGTTTAATTTAGGCTATTGATCCTTCTTGAAAAATAGTTTTCTAGTAAAAGAAAGAGGGATACTTCTTTTCCTGAAAAGACTAAAGATTCTGAATCTGAACAGGAAGATGAAGGGGAAGATACAGGGTTTTCTCCTCATATTTCTTATTCAAACTCAGAGAAGAGCTCAGTTTCTGATTCCCATGTGGGGATTCTCTTTCTCTGAGGCATGCTAGAATGTACCAGCGTTTTCAGTGGGGGAACACTGAGGCTTCTCTGTCCCAGGAAATATAATTTTTTACAGAAGGAATTTACAGAATCTACACCCAGACCTTCAGTTCTGTCTGTTTTAGGGGATGTGCATGTCACTGCCTGCAATTTTCTTGACAGCCAGCTGCTCCTAAAAAGGCAGTTGGATGTATAAATTTCTTCAGTCTTTTACGTATTTATAGACTATTCCCAAGCCTGTCCCAGCAACTATAGCTTTAGTTGACCCCACTGCTGCTAAAAATTTAGTTAATTCCATTCCTACCCTTTCTGATAAGAATGGGGAAATTATTGATAAGTATGGGGAAAAGCGTATACTTCTTCAAATTTGATTTTTCAGAATTTTGAATTGTCAAGCTCATAAGTTAAAGATTCTTCTGACTAATTATGAAAGTATGAGGAATATTTTATGTGCAGCTTCTTGTTGTGAGGAAAAATCTGCTTTAAATAATTTAGTTAAGCAATAACCAATGACATGGTGTGGTATATTGAAGATTTACCCATGGCTGGCGTGGTTTAATCACGAGGGTGAAGCCCGAGTGATTAAATAAAGCCAACCATGGGTAAATTTCAATATACTACAACCACGGAGTCAGTTATTGCTATTATACAATGACATTATTTAAGAAGTAAAATACTTACTTTTCTTAAATAATGTCTTTGTATAATGGCACATTGCTGTTCTTCCGCCGGTGGTGGTATATTGCTTCCTTATGTTGATGTACTGCACATGCGTATGGGACTTGCGTTCCTATGCATACCCAGTACATCAATGCTTTGAAACGGAAGCAACAGAGAAAAGAAAGTCTTCATTGCTCTGTTTTTTTTTCTTTTTTCTTTTTTCTTTTTATTTATTAAAAAAAAAAGTTTTTGACACTTTATAACAACTTAAAAAAGTCTAGGCGACAGGACCTTTTTCCGCTGGTATATTGTGGGATTTACAACGGGCACACTGGCCAATCAGCATGCACATTTTGGAATATTAATGGGGGTCATTGTATAATTTATTTTATTACATAGGTCGCTACTCATTGTTTAAAGTGTGTGTGTATAATTCTTTGATACTTCTTCCATGGCTATGGCCACTGGTACTGTTTTGAGGAGGTTTGCCTGGCTGCATTCTCTGAACCTCACAGATGATTTTAAATTCCCCTTTGGATAGAATTTCAGTTTTTAGTCACACTGCTGCAGAGCTGATTAAAAAGGTTGATGAAAGACATGAGCTGATCCAGAGAATTTTTAAAGATTTTGCAGCCCTCCTCGTCCAGTTTTGGCAAAAAGCAGAATAAACAGTTTAAACAAAATACAGGTAAACAGACATTTCAAAAAAAATGGCAGGGGGAGGGTTTCAAAATGAAGGCTTGAACATCTCAAAAAACAAGGACAGTCCAACAAGTTTGAATGCATATTCTAGAGACCTTGTGACCCCTCCTACCCTGGTCCTTTTTTTCTTCTAGAAAGTCTGAATCTCCATTTTCCTCTTTGGCAACAGAGAGTTTCAGAGAAATGGGTTCTGAAGATCATTCATCAGGGTTGCAGATGGTAGTGGGAGGACATTTCTTCTTTCCAGTGGATCATTCCTCACTTTTCAGATCAGACTGTCTTGTTTCCTCCAGTTTATCACATGCTGTCTCAAGCAGTGAAAGAACCAGTTCCTCCTTCCAAGGTGGGGATGGGTTTTAATTCAAGGTTCTTGGTGCCAAAGACAGGAAATGCTTGGAGACCAGTTCTAGATCTTTCTTTCTTAAATCTGTTTCTGATAGTGCTCAAATTCAAAATGACATCACTTCACAACCTGTTATCCCTTTTTCCTCGTTCTAGTTTCCTTTTCCTGTTAACACTAGACTTAACAACATGCTTATCATTACATCCCTGTTCATTCAGACTTATGATGATTATTAAGGTTTTGTATATCTGGATCACATGATCAGTTGTCTGTCTTATCCTTTGGACTATCCATTGCACCAAAGTGTTTACAAACTGTCTAGCTCCATTTATAGCTCATTGCAGGCTAAGGGTAGCTATATTTTTCCACTTGTAGATGACTTGCTTATCTTTGCAGAGCCTTTTTCAAGGTGTCATGAATCTCTCTCTCTTTTGGATGCTAGATCTCTTACACAAGCTGGGATTCCAAGAGAATGTACAAAAGTCTTTCTTGACTCTTTCATACATGATTGTATTCCTCAGATGTCTTCTAGACACCTCAATTCAAAGAACTTTTCTTCTCCAAGGAAAAATGGATCTATCTCTAGATCTATTTATAAGGTTTTCCACTCACACTTCGGTCACTTTGAGGGAATACTTGATGATTTTGAGTCTCATGCCTTCTCTGATTCTCATGATACCCTTGGCAAGTCTCCACATGAGAAAGATTATGTGATATCTGAAGTCTCTTTGGTCTATTTCCAACACCGTTTGTCTTTTGAAATCCCAATGCTGGGTTTGTCATAAGAGAAATCATTTGGTGGAAACAACAGATATCTTTAAATCCAGGTCTCCCTCCTCTCTCTCTCTCTCTCTCTCCATGTTCCAGACCAGTCAGTCACCATAGATGCCTCAGACTTTGCTTAAGGAGCAGCTTCAGAGGGATAAAAGTGCAGTGAGTGTGGAATACCAAGGACAGGTGCAAGCTCATAAATAGCAAAGAAATGCTTGCCCTGATCAAGGCACTCAACTCTCTGAATCATATTTGGTTCCCAGGAGGTGTGCAAGTTGCTACAGACGATACTACAGTCATGGTATTGTTGATACAAGTGGGGGTGAACTAGGTCATACTCCCTTTGCAGACTAGCCATGTTAGCTTGGGATATAGCTTCACAGCACAGTCTCACTACAGATATCCTGCATTCTGTCATAGCAAAATTGTGTGGCAGACAAGCTGAGCAGGACCAGGGCAGACCCTCACAAATGGAAACTAGATCAGGGGGTCTTCCAAGATTTGATACATCTATGGGGAGTTCCTCAAGTAGACTACTTTACTTCCTCTCTGAATATTCAGCTGGCAAGATTCTGTTCCAGGACTCCATGAGAGAAGGCCTGGAAGATAGATGCCCTTTATTTTCTTTGGACAGGAATGTTCCAGTATGCTTTTCCATTCTTTCCACTAATATCCAGGATACTTATGAAGATTCAAAAGGAATTCTCCAAGATCATTGTGGTAACTATCTTCTGGACCAAACAACCATGGTTCTTCCTTCTTTGGCAAATGGCCAGGGGGACACAGGACTGGAAGTGTTTGTAGCACCTTTGACATCAATCTACTTCAAGCTGAATGCCTGTATGATCGGGTCTTAATTACTTTTAGGCACCTATTTGCTGAGGATGTGCACCAGGTACTACTGGAGGTAAGAAAGCCTGCTACTAGAAAATCATACAATAGTAAACAGAAAAGGTTTTCTAGCCAGTGCTAACAACATAAGCAGCAGACATTCAGGGCTATTTGTTCTCTGGTTTTACAATATTTGTGTAAGTTACTGTCCTATGCCCTCTCTTGTTCCTCTATCAAGGTTAATTTATTGGTCATTTCAGCATGTCTGGCTATGGATCCTCCTCTTTCAATGCAGTCTCATGTCAAAATGTTTTTGAAAGGGATTTTGAGCAAGAAGCATCCAAGTAAACTGGTGTCCCCTCCTTAAAATCTTAATTTTGAGTTAAAGATGCTAACACTTGCTCCATTTGAACTAAACCTTTCAGGTCTTCAGATCAATTGTTCATTTCTTGTGATGGTAAGAAGAAGGGACAACCTGTGTCAAAACAGATTATTTCCAAATTGTTGCTTAAGGCTATAATCACCATAACAAAAGTATTCCAGGCAGGGTCAAGGTCCACTCTACCAGGGCTTTGATTCCATCTATGGCTTTTTGGAAAGGGTTGAATTCTAGAAATATTCAAGAACCTGCTACTTTGTCCTCTGTACATAATTTTACAAAGCACTATAAGCTTGATTCCTTCTTTAGGTCCAAGTCAGGCTTTGCTAGGACCATTCTATAGTGGCTCCAGGACTCTTCTCCTTCCATCTCCCAGATGTAGTAAGCTAGGGTACTCTACCCATATAACTAAGTCTATTGCAGCAGTGATCAATATGATGAGCATAGCACAGCTGTATAAGTAAACTTACTATAACAGTAGATATTCAAATGATCACTGCTGCATTAGCCACACCCTCCCACCATCCCCTTGTTTTTTGGTGTGTTTTTCATACCAGACTGCAGACATTTATTATTTGTTGTTCCTAGCATTGTCCTTTCAGAGCTCCGCCTCCTTCTTTCTGCTGGTAGGAAAGCTCTGAAGGGCTTTGTGCCCAAACTTGTCTTTTAGTCAGCTCAGCTCAAGCTGCCTGACAGTTTGGGTGCATGGAAGGTGCCCTGAAGATTTGGAAGCTGGCAGTCTGTTATTCTTGGCAGGATCTAACCCATATAACTAAGGCTACAGCAGCAGTGATCATTCAAACATCTACTGTTATAGTAAGTTTCCTTGCACTACTGTACTTTTGTTTTAGTAGAGTTTACATAAATTTGTTATGTGTAAAACTGCATATGCTGGTGTGGTATGAATGGCTTTTGTCAGATTTATTTTCCTTAATGTGTATCATATGGCTGTTTTAGTTTCTAACTTTAGATTTGTGTCTGTTATTATTGGATTACTGTCAAAAATTGGTACTTTTTGGTGTTTTTGTTGTAATTACTTATACCTTCTGTATGCTGCCTTTGTCTGTAATCCATTTTGCATTTGTTTATTGATTTCACATTTGTTAACCAGGCAAGTGAGTTGCTCGAAGAACCCTTTTCAGCTACAACCTGGGCCAGTCATAATCTGAGTCATCTCTGAAAAAATCAGCTCTTTTGGGTAGTACACTACCTCATTTACCAAACTTTAAATAATTACGAAAGTAAGTTAATACTGTTTGTGATGGACTGTGCATTTTGCATTATATGCCATTTTAAATTTTAAGTGTATTGGAGGCTGTTTACATAGGAAGACAAAACTGAGAAATACTTTTACATAAAACACACCACCTCTTTGAAGGCAAGCATCTTTTATTTTTTATGAAGTTTTTATGCCCCCCTTTTCTACCTTTCTAAAACCATACTAATATTCCAACAACTTTATTAAACAGTAGTGTGCATTATAGCTAGTGCAAAATATACACAACCTGGTCCAGGGATAATGTCGAAATTAGTTTTCCTGTAATGTAGCACCAACTGTCTCCCTTTTCTCTCATTGGTGGTGAATGAGGAAATTGTGAGAGACTGTGCGTCATGGAGTTATTCAAAGTTGGTAAATCAGGGTGCTTCATGGAGACATTTGTAGAGGGAAAGGCACCCCCCCCCCCCACACACACACACACACACACAAGTCTTATGTTACACAGCAACATGACAGCAAGAAGTTCTGTGATCCTTACCAAACTCAGCTTCTATGTCTATGTATGGCTGTAGAGATGAACATAACAGAAACACAGGGACTCTGAGGTATTTCCTGAAATTATCTTTCCAGACGTTTGTTCTAAGCATCAGTTATGCTTCATAATTTACATTCTGTTTATAAATTTTCCAAGACATAACAGTCTCCAGATGAGTCTATTTATTAATGTAGTACATTGTCACCTGGTTATCATGAAGATGCCTTTAGATTTACATAGGCCTGGAACAAATGTTATTTTACCAGAAAAGTCCGCTTTGTGACATCTTACACACATCTTTTCAAATAAATATGTGGTTCCTGCAGTGTGGATTTACCAGTAGTTACATGTTCTTGTGGGAGTTTTTGCACATGCTAGAAAGTCATAATATCTTTAATCATTTAATGCCAACTTCATGCTACTCAAGTCAGAAGTGACAAACTTCATGACACCCATGCAGATGGGAACTGAAAGTTCAATTGCTGAATCCTACACTAAGGCACTGTACGAGCACATCCACTCATGCATGAATCGTGCCATCCCAAATAGAACCAAAATGCTCTCATCCAAAAAAAGGAAGCCAATCTGGTGGTCCCCTGCCATAAACAAACTTTACAACAAAAGGAAGAAACTTTTGCAGAAAAGAGGAAAATCCCAGGATGCAAAAAACTCCCTTACTAGCCTCAGTAAGAAACTGAGATGCCTCATAAAATCCTCCAAAGCTAGTTATGAAAATAAAATTGCCAAAGATTCCAAAGACAACCACAAAGCATTCTATAACTATGTCAAGAATCTAAATGGCAATGCCCAGATCTGCTCTGAGCTAAAACAGAATGGCATTAAATATACTGATCCGAAGGATATTGCCAATATCCTGGCAGATCGATTCAGTGCCAACTTCACCCCCTCTCACCCCTAAATGGCCCATCTCAATACCGGAAGATTGCCAAATTCCAGTAATAACGGCCACACAGGTACAAAACGCACTCTCTAAAGCCAAGAATACAGCATCCATGGGACCAGATGACATCCCGGGCTGTGTACTACATGAACTACAATATGAACTGGCACTTTACCTAAGTGTCATGTTTAATCATAGCCTCACCTCAGGTTTCATGCCCACTGAGTGGTGCAGAGCTACAGTTATCCCAATCCACAAGGGGGGATCCACCTTGGATCCCGGAAACTACCGTCCCATCAGTCTGACAAGCCTTATCTGCAAGGCCATGGAGCGTATTATCATGGAACTTATAAACAAAGACATTGGCAACCTTCAAACACTGGAACCCACCCAGTTTGGGTTTGTGAAGGGCCGATCTTGTCTCCTGAACCTGATTGACTTCTTTGAATCAGTCTCCAGAGCCATGGACAAGGGTAAGGTGGTCCACACAGCCTATCTAGACCTTGCCAAGGCCTTTGACACCATCCCCCACTCTGGAATCATAGATAAACTTACTAAGTTGGGCATTAATCCCTATGTCACCCAATGGGTTGCTAAATGGCTTACTGATAGAACCCACACTGTAAAAGTAGCCGACTCCAAATCCAGCTCCAGACAAGTGACAAGTGGAGTACCTCAGGGTTCAGTCCTGGGGCGCTCTTGTTTGGCATCTACTTCTCTGAAGTACAGGTCAACACTAAGGGACTCTGGCTAACAAAGTTTGCAGATGACTGCAAACTGGGAGCCATTATTGAATCCCAAATGATGTGGATACTCTACAAAAGGGCCTTACAGAAACAGATGCTTGGTGCCAGAGCCATGGACTCAAGCTCAATGCCAAGAAATGTATTGTTATCCCCTTTGGGAAAAAACATGTATCCATGAATTACCATATAGGTGGCAGTACACTAAACACAGAAAGTGTGATAAGAGACTTAGGGACACAGGTGGACAGTGGTCTCACCTTCGATAACCACATCGCCACAACAGTCAGGAAATCCTTCTATGTGGCACACCTCATCACGAAGGGCTTTTCATCCAGAAAAAAGGAGGTCATTGTCCCACTGTACTCATCCCTCATTAGACCCATTATAGAATACAATGCCCCATTTGGTATGTACCTCTCAAGACATCTGCAACAACTGGAAAGGCCTCAGAAATACCTCACTAAAAGAATCACAGGCCTAAAGCAGATGCCCTACACTGACCGCCTTAAAAAACTCCAGCTATACTCTGTCACATATCGTCTACTCAGAGGCGATCTCTGCTTAACATACAAGGCCATGTCAAACCTAGAGCTGTTGGACATGCTACACTTAAAGAAATCCCAATCCCTCAGAGCTACACGCTCCAGGGATCTAAACCTTGTCATCACAATAAACAAAACATGCTGGAGGGTTAGGTTCCTGACCCAGAGACTCCCCATACTCTGGAATAGATTGCCCATACATGTAAAGCAGAGTGCCTCTTTGGACCTCTTCAAGAGGAACCTTGACGATTGGATGGGAGAAAGGAAATTCACCCCAGGGATCACGTCAGTCGCCCTGCTAGACAGGGGTCCAGGAAAGTAAATAATGTGGGAAGAAATAGCCAGGGAATTGTTATGGCTAGGCTTGTATAGGCCCTAGGGCTGATAGCCTAGTACCAACCTATGAACCTTAAGCACTTACAGGAACAAACCAAAAACCACGCAACGAGGGACTAAGTGCACGGTCCAAACCAACAACGAAGGGTGAGACAAAAATGTGGACCAGCACAATGGTATAGCAGGAAAAATATTTAATTTGTTCAAAAAGTTAAAGCCATATAAATGGCTAACAGCAAGCAGACCGGTTTCGGCTATACAAAGCCTTCTTCAATGCTAAAGAATCATGTCAAAAAGTTGTATGGCTCCCAACATCCTGGTCTTATATAGTAGAAATTTAAAGACACATTGCAGAAAAAGTATACAATGACCATTCCATATAAAGCATGAATAGTAAAAAAATCTTCTAGTAATTAATAAATGATGATAAAAGATCTTCTAGTAGTTACTACATAATGATATTACAGCAAAAAAGAACAACAAAATTGAAATAGTAGTTATAAATATAAATTGACCAAAGCAATATATTACAAAAAGAGAATTGATTGGCATAATAAACATATTTATACGTTAAGATAAAGAATAACTCTTATTATTATTGTTAATAGGATAAATCACCTATATATTATAATATTGCCAATCAAAATGCATGTAAATAGTGAAAAGCTTAATAAATTCACACAAACAAAATAATGGTAAACATGTTATTCTATTTCGTTAAGCCCAGGTTTGAACAATGCTCCTAATCTGGTTATCCACATGTTTTCCATATTATTGAGTTTAGTGTGCCAACCTGCTTTAAAATTTCTATGCATTTGAATCTTATCAATAATCACAAATTTGAAAACAGCAGTGGGGTGATTGGTAATATGATTGTATAGGGCATTAGACAGACGTTTATTTCTGATAGCACTAAAATGTTCACTGATTCTTAATTTAACTGGCCTGGATGTCTGACCCACATAAAAAGCAGAACAGGTACAGGTGGCCAAATAAATAACCCAATCTGAGCTACAATTACCAAAGATGGTAATATTATAAACTTGTGATGTATTTTTACTAGAGAATTCCTTGGTTTTTGAGATGTGTTGACAGGCACTACAATGACCACAAGGGAAACAACCCACCAAAGGATCACCGAATAAGGTGGTTTGGACAGTAGTCTCAGGTGTGTACCTCTTGTAATGAGTAAGACGAGAGTGTATAGTGCGTCCCCTGTGATATGAGAAAGCACATTGTTCTGGTAAAATCTCATTAAGAAATTCATGAGATTTTAGTATGTCCCAGCGTCTATTGATAATTTCCTTGAATCTGGATGTGTTGTTTCCATAGGTTGTTACAAGCCTAATCGGTTGGACAGAATTAGAATTGTCCTCTTGTTTCAAATGTTTGTATTGTAATAAGTTTGAACGTGTCACATGGTTAGTCTGGTCAATAGTATGAGAGATGTGATGCTTTAAGTAGCCACGGTTAATAAACCTATTAGATCTTGTCTACAAACTTGATGTTGTTTTTGTGAAGAACATATGCGTTTCATGCGCAAAAACTGAGATTTAGGAATATTACGGATGATGTGGCATGGATGAGAACTGGTTGCATGAAGCAATGTGTTGTATTGGGGAAATTTCCTATGAACAGAGGTGGCCAATGTATGATCTGAAAGTCTTGAGACAACAACATCCAAAAAGACAATCTCTTGATGCTCTATGTTGACAGTAAATTGTATGTCAAAAGGATTGTTATTCAGATAACCTACAAAATCAGCCACCTGGTCCTTATTAGCACGCCACACCATCCAGCAATCATCTAGATATCTTCAGATATCTAAATGGTTGATATAAAGATTCTGATGGACATCATATATGAAAGATTGTTCGAAGAATCCCATAAATAAATCTGCATATATGGGGGCAAAAGATGCCCCCATTGCAGTACCTTTAATTTGCCAATATGGTTTTCCATCAAAATAGAAAATGTTTTTGCGCAGCACATATTCACTAAGTTTCACCAGAAAATTGTTAAAACCAGTGGAATATAATTCCGATTTCTCCAACCAATATGAAATGGCCAAAATACCAGCATCATGGGGGATACTTGTATATAAGGATGAAACATCTAATGTGCATAGCCACCAGTGCGCTTCTAACTGAGAATCCTGGATGATATTTAGAAATTCTGTAGTGTCTTGAATCCTTGATCTGACCATGGGTAGTAGTGGCTTCAGATAATAAGTTAGAAAAGCGGATAGTGGTTCAGTTAAAGATCCTCTACCAGAGACAATAGGTCTACCTGGGGGATTATTGGAATCTTTGTGTATTTTTGGAAGAAGGTATAGGTATTGTGGCATAGGTTCATCCACTTTAAGTTGTTTACCAACCTGTTTAGTAATAATGCCCTCCTCAATTGCCAGATCCAAAAAGGAATCAATTTGTGCCTTAAAGTTGGGTGTGGGATCTACAACCATCTGAATGTAATAGCGAGCATCAGACAGTTGTCTTAGAACCTCAGCCTTGTACTTAGAATGATCCATAACCACAATTCCTCCCCCCTTATCAGCTGGAGTGATGACAATGTCATGATTATGTTGAAGCTTGGAAAGAGCAGATCTCTCGGCTTGAGTAAGATTATTTCTATTGGGTTGATATAATGTTGAAAAATGTAGATCTTTCATGACACATTCTTTGAAGATAGAAACATGTTTGTCCATAGGTGGTGTAAAAGTTGATTTCCCAAATTTGAAACCAGTAGATCTTTGAGTATTGTCATGACCTGAAAAAAATAGCTTAAGATTTAACAATCTACAAAAGCCATTGACATCTTGTAACAAATTATATTCAGAAAAAGGTGCAGTGGGGACAAAATTAAGGCCTTTATTCAATACTTGGTAGTGTACAGGTAATAATTCAAATGATGAAATGTTGTGACCATTATTCACTGTTTCACAATTTGTTGTAGTAAAGCCTGCAGAGTGGATGTTCCTATATCTATTTCTGTGCTTCCTGCCTCCCCTGCGTGTCTTGTGTCTAAAGGGACCGGCTGCTTTCTCTTAGCAGCTGGGGACGCCTGGCGTGAGGGGACATCATAATCTGTAACAGATGAGGTCTCATCCTCTGATGTGCCACTCAATGTAGATTCTGTCCTTCTCAATATAGATCTTAGCCTTTTCCTGCCCTTATTATTTTTGTTAGTTCTATCAGTGAACCTAACATTCTTGGATGTAACAAAAGGTTTACCTTTGTCATAATCAGCTAAATCCCTATTAAATTTGTGTATTTTCCTCTTCATCAATTGTTGTTCTAAACTGGCTAAGTCTTTGGCTAAATCAGAAATATGTTCCTGGAAAAAAACTTCCGTTGCAAATACTTGAGCTTCCAAACAAAATGTTTGAATTTCTGCTATTTGAGATTCAATAGTTCTCTCATAGTAACTAGATAGGGTATCAACAAAAAGCAATGAGGCCTGATATTGAGCTGAAGCCCAATCCTGTGACAACTGGGTATCAACACTTGATACAAGGGGTTGAAGACGAATCCTAAGACCCCTTGGTGTGATATCTTTAAGTTTGTAGGTCTTGAATAATTTCAAGTGCCAGATGTTTGATCTTAGGGACTTCATATTTCTGTTTAGTTTTTGAAAAACAGACCCACATCTCTGTCTAGCATCAACTGCACTATTAGTTGGGTTATGTAAATGATTGGTATTAAGACCAAAAGCATCAAGGTTATCCTTATCAGCTGAAAGTCCTTGCAAAATTCCACTCAAATCCATACTAAATAATATGTCAAAATCCAGTTCTTGACCCAAAAAAAGACTATTGCTGTGAACTAAATTATCTATTCTTATTGAAATGTATGAAAAAGCACCGAGTAAGCCCAATATAATAACTATCAAGGTTATTTATGTCCGATACAACAACTCAAACAACTACACACTGTGTATAAAGATTCTTAAATGTCCATATGTTAAACCTTGAGCTTGATAACAAACATAAAAAGGTTTGTCTAAATGTCCCTTACAGTCAGTGGTCAGTCAATTCAGCATAACTCTTCTGATAGCCGACTCTTCGTCTCTGCTAACATAAAGGATAAATAAATAAATGAAAAAAACAAAATTATTTGGTCAGAATTTGTAAGGGTAGCTGACCATTCATCTCTGCCACCGTAAAGGACATATCAATAGACAGGGTTGGAGATAACTCCATTATTTTGTTCAACCAAAATAAGAATATGGACAGTAGAAAAAAATAGATGGAAAAAAATATATATATACAGATAGTGATGCGCCAGGTTGTTTATATTGAATATGTATATATCCACAAATAGCTTATGTACAGTGCAAAATCACACATAAATCAATAGTGGTAAAAAGATATATAAACCCATTGGATAATCTTAAACAGCAAGTATTTGGGTCAGGACTAGAATAGACAACTTATATGATATTAATTGGATAAATTGAGATGGAAAATATGAATAATTATAAGCATAATTCAATATACATAACCTGAATGGTCAGTTGTTAACCTATTCCTAAATAATCAATGTGAATATATCTGCAATTCTAGGAAAATCCCTACATGTATAAAAGACTACCAAAATTGATGTGAAAATCACAATGGCTGACAAAATATTGCTTCTTCTGAATCACAAAGCAGTCATATACTATAAGCAATAGGATACAGATGGAAAAATATTGACCTGTCCAATAGACAATAACAAAAATTGAGTGGCACTGAGTACAAGACTAATGTTAGCTAAAACAGCTATTTTAAATAAGGTTGAACCCCTTTGAATTGCATATTCATCATAGTAAATAAACATAGTTAAGACCAAACATTATTACTAACATATTTAGCATACTGTAATTGCTAAACGGTTAGAAAACAGAACAGTGTCCCTTAATTAAACTAGAATTAAACAAATTGATAATATAAATCAAAAAGTGAGGAATACACTGTCTATTAGGGATCAAAAATATTAATTAACTATATAGAGTCCAAAGCACGCTTTTCACTATTTACATGCATTTTGATTGGCAATATTATAATATATAGGTGATTTATCCTATTAACAATAATAATAAGAGTTATTCTTTATCTTAACGTATAAATATGTTTATTATGCCAATCAATTCTCTTTTTGTAATATATTGCTTTGGTCAATTTATATTTATAACTACTATTTCAATTGTGTTGTTCTTTTTTGCTGTAATATCATTATGTAGTAACTACTAGAAGATCTTTTATCATCATTTATTAATTACTAGAAGATTTTTTACTATTCATGCTTTATATGGAATGGTCATTGTATACTTTTTCTGCAATGTGTCTTTAAATTTCTACTATATAAGACCAGGATGTTGGGAGCCATACAACTTTTTGACATGATTCTTTAGCATTGAAGAAGGCTTTGTATAGCCGAAACCGGTCTGCTTGCTGTTAGCCATTTATATAGCTTTAACTTTTTGAACAAATTAAATATTTTTCCTGCTATACCATTGTGCTGGTCGACATTTTTGTCTCAACCTTAAGCACTTGCCTGCTCATAGTATTCCTGGCTGTTCTTCTCTGTCCTATTGAACATATATCCTTTTACATTTCCTTGCTGCTTCAAGTTGTTACTGATACATATGTCAGAAATGAAACAGTATCTCCCCTTTGATATGTGTGGATTACTAAAGGAAGAATCACTTTCATCGCAAAAGGCTCTAGTTTCTATTTTGATCTCAAATTGCCTATGGCATAGTTACAGGACTGAAGAAGGTGTCTTAAAACTATAGAAGTAAATAAAGTGAAACACTTTGTCCAGTGAGTTATGTCCCAATCATGATTACTTGTGAAACATGAAATGGATTCTCTGCAAACTATATAATTTCTAATAACTTCTAAATCCTTGCAACAGGGTTGAGTACAAAATGTTTTCTCTCACTTCTAGTTTGTGCATTTCTTGATCACCTCATATTATAACTGCCTAATTCTAGGTTCCATGTTACTGCATTTAGCCTACAATTTTAACAAATACTAATTTTAACTTTATTGCTATCCAGCTTTACTTAGTTTATGTAAGCACTTACCTGTTTTATACCATATTTTTGTAAGATTTCTCTTACAATACAGTATCATCTTGCATGCTGGGGTATGTAGAGTTATCCATTCACATTGATAATGTACAAAATGTTGCAATTGTTTTTAAAAGGGCTTTTCATGTAGGTGCACACAAAGGTGCACCCACCTTATGATTAGTAGGCATTTCCTTCCGAAGGTACAAAATTCTAGCAAACATTGAACTGCCAGTTTATGAGAATATGCTTTTTAATGTTTATATTTTTTTCTACAGTCTGTAGCACTTTTATAGAACTAAATGTATTGGTAAACTATATGTCCAGATGTTTTCTAAACATTGGATTTGGCTAGAGTTACACATGTCTTTTTGTGCTGGTAAATAGCCTTGATTTGTATTGCTAGTGAGAATATTGTTGCAATGATTGTATGTGAGGCCATAGTAATGTGGAGTCCTTACTACTCTTGTTTTACTTTCAGTCAGTAGTTTAAAGTTTAGGTTGACAGTAATCATTCCCACTGATCTCTGACATCTGTTTAGTCCAGACCTGTAATCTGTGTTGAGGACAGCTTTTCTAGTTCCTCAGAATTCCAGTGTCTCTAATATGAAGTGAAAGCTAATGCTTTAGTTAGAACTTACCTCTCACAGTTCTATCCATAGAGATTAATAATAATAAACAAACACCACCACAAGGAAATACATGCCAATGTCCATGAATTAATTCAATCTAGGTCTAGGATGGTGGGTTTGGCATAATAGTTAAGGTGTTCATCTCATAATCACGTTTGATTCTGACCTTGGATTCTTTGCAGGGCTCAAAATGGCCCTTCAGGGCAGTTAGTCTAGCATTCACCTATGACAAATTATTTTGAATTAAAGGGTTTAGGAAAGCAGATACATGCGTGAATTATATTTTTGTGAGACATCAGTATTCCATAAGGTTTTAGGAAACAGGTAAACTAGTTCAGGTAAGGTCCCATCAGCCTTAACCAACTAGTCACAATGGGAAGCCTTACTCTAGGTTAAAAAGATGCTTCAGACTGCCTGGACAAGTTGGAAGACATGGATAGTGAAGTGGCAGTAGTAGACAGTCTGAATTCTGAATGTTAGAAGGCATTACGACAATGAAGTATCCAGGTATAATTTAAGAAAATGTGTGTCTAAATCCAGGATGGAGTAATTGGAGAATGAAGTTTGGGTGTAAAGCATTAGACTGATGGATTTAAAAAAATACATGTGGAGGCCTGGTACTGTTGACAAAGTCCTAATTACCTGATTTCTTTGGTTTATCTAAATAAGTATCACTGAGGAGTGTGAGGCAGTACTCACTTCAAGTAGGAAATTCATCAGAATTTAGAGCTGCTGTGAAATATTAGATGTCATTGTATCAGAGGAAATATCTGAAGCCACATACAGAAAAATTACAAAATAGATGGTTGATATCTAAGGGATACTATAAGCCTATATGAATTTGATAGCATTTTTTCATTAAAGTTAGTAAGTTCCAAATGAATATCGGGTATTTATGTCTTTATCGTTTACTTCAAGATCTCCTATTAAGGAAGTGCACAGTTCTCTATTTTGCCTTAGCATTATGATCTATCCTTTTGGAAGGTTAAGGACATTCCTTATGTCCTCTAAAGATTTTTATCCTATGTCTGTAAATATCCCAGACATTGCATCTCTTAATGAGCGGATATTTGTATCTTGTAATGTATATTACCATCTCGTTATTTAATCTGAGGTTTGGATTCAGATGTATTGGTTGTAAGAGGATGTAAGCATTTGTTAAGTTTAGTGCTTCCATCATTTTTTAAATCAAATTATTCGATGTTTTAACAAGATATAAAGTCTGCTATCCTTTAGATTTTCCTGATTTATAAATGGAAGGGCTTTGGGACTGATTTTACTGTTTTTGACATAGTCATACCATAATTTAATCCATAGTAGATAACATTCTTTATTCTTGGGATTATATTCAGTAACTTGAATGATCCTGTTTGAACATATTATCTCATAATATTGATTTATTTATTTATTTGACATTTGTTGACTGGGAGTGTCCGACTGAGCAAAAAGCCCTTTTTCAGCAGAGGGAGAAAAACTCTACAACAGCACAAATAATTATTAACAGACAAACAATAGTGAAAGAGTACAAATACGAAGAATAAATACTGTAACACAATATATGCATGCTAGAAGGGTAGTACGTCTGAGTGCATTTTACAGTATAAGGAGTAGTAAGCTTATGTACACTTTTAGATAAGAGTACCGTGAGGAGAGGCAATGTGCATGATATTTTGAGCCAAGTTATGTAACGGAGCAATTTCTTGAGCGAGGGTGTCAGCTATATTCAAATTATACAATACTGATAAATCAGCTAGGAAGGAGATTATTGAATAGATGGATTCTTACAAGGGTCTATATTACATGATCGAAGCTTTAGGTAGTCGAATACCTAAAGCTCGATCACTAAATGTTGAAGTCCCAAAACTGCAAATGGCAGTTTCCACACAGGGAAACAATTTGTTTGGCCATTACACGGATTTCGCCCTTTCTACAATGTGGAGCGATCTCAGAGTTGATGTATTTAGTTAGGGGGTGCCACTCACTTCGGGGGGAGAAGGGGTGAAGCCCCCCACTTGATTTGTGTTTAATGTTTTTAGTTGGGACAACAACATTGTTTCCCTGTGTGGAAACTGCCATTCATGGTTTTGGGACTTCACATTTAGTGATCGAGCTTTAGTTATTCGACTAACTAAAGCTTCAGTCATGTAATGTAGACATTTTTTACAAGATGCTCAGTAGAGAAACGGCAGCATACAGTAGATGGAAGTTGGCATGGATAGCAGCAATGTAGAGTAGGTAAGCGAATGTGGGAGTTGTTAGAGACTGGCTAGGAATTACAGTTACCAGATGGGTTATTAAGATGATATTTTAGGGCCTTTTTGAATTCATGTGTATTTGTTCATTTTCTGATGTCAGGGGGGGAAGCTTGTTCAAGTTTTAATAGGAAAGTAGCTGCATGAATTTTGGCCAATGTTTTTTGGGTTAAAAGATTTCCAGGTGTTGTAGGTAAGAGCTCCTGAGTGGTCTAGCTGGAGTATAGAGAGTGACCAGAGAGGAGATGCTAGGACATGCTGTGGGTTTATAGAGAATAGAGTGAATGATAGGGAGTTGTAAGAGTTGAAGTTGATGTGGGAACTCAAGCCATTTTAAGTCAGAGACTGAGAGACAGTGATGTGAGTTTGCGGACTGATTAGCAGCAAATCATGGAATTTTATTATAGGTGCTTTCAAGTTTGGCTCATAGAGTGGTCTGTAGGTTAGTTAAGATTTGTGAGCTATAGAGGAGGCTGGGGAGAAGATAGGTATGAGCTAATAAGGATCTTTCTATTTCTGTAGAGTAGTCCTAGTTTCTGCTGTTTTTTTTCTTAATGCAATGATGGACCTGGAGGTTAAATTTAAGTTAGTCATCAATGTTTGCCCCCAGGAGTTTTTTTGGGGTTCTGCAGTGATAATGATGTTGGTAGATGAGGTGATAGAGAAGGTAGATTTTAGGTGGGAGAAGATTTGGGGAGAAATGGCAGACATTTAGTCTTTTTAGGGTTGGGAATAAGCTGGTTGTTAGTGAGCTTATGTTTCTATGGCATTGAAGGAGTTTTGGGTGAGGGTGTATAGGTCAGAGATGGTATCAGCAGTAGAGATGACAGTAGAATAGTCAGCATATTGTATGAGAGTAGAGAGAGAGGACAGGAAGTAGAGAGGTGATTTGTAAAGATGTTGAAGAGGAGAGGGCCAAGGATTGATCCTTGAGGGACTCCCTGTTGGATGGGTAGGAAGAGAGAGAGAGAACGGAGAGCCATTTTACCGATTCTTGCTAGTTGGAAAGGTAGCTAGAGAACCAGGAGGTGGTTGAGGAAGAGAGGTTGAGGTCAGATAGTCTGGAGAGGAGAATGGGGTGAGAGACATTGTCAAAGGCTTTAGAGAGGTCAAGCAAGAGGCAGGAGACCAATTTCTTGCTATCTCTATCAAGGTAGATAGAGTGGGAAAAGGAGATAAGTGCTGTAGAGGTACTGTGGTTAGGAAGAAATTCACATGGGGTGAGTAAGTTTTCAAGTGGCAGATAGTCCATTATTTGTTTGTAAACTTTGTGGCTCCTGTTGTTTGTTTTTTCGTTATTTTGAATTTGTAGTTATATTTGTTATTTAGTAGATTCTCAAAACAGAATTGGGTTGAGCATGGCTTTATATTCTGCATACGAGTGCTGAACATAAGCTGTGTCTAAGAAATCTATAGGATACAGAGAATAAAGGTATTTCATGTTAGTCTATCAGTGTAGTTCATGTTTTTCAGCTCCTCATTTTTATAAGAAGCTCTGAACTTTCTTGAGCTTAGGTAGCTTATATGGGCTGCAAAATGCACCATTATGTTTGATTATGCTGGCCTAATTAAGGGTCATAAAAAGGGCAGTGATTTATTTTGCCTGCCAAATGGTTGTGATTTAGCTTAGTTAGGCCTATATTATAATAATATGCACATACATGCACATGCATTTTCATAGGTAATGTTTTGCTAATATTTTTTATTAACATTTTATGTTTCTATTGTATCATATATACTGAGCTGTTTTTTATAAGTAATTTGTTTAGATATAAGCTGATACAAAAGAATGGCAAAGTAAGAAGTTTGGGATTTTTAAAAGTTTTTATTGAAAGGGAACCACTCCCATGTTTTAATTAGGTAATTGTGATTAATTAACTGCAATGTGTTAATGATTGAAGGTTTAAAATGCTTGGTTAGATAAGATGACATTGTAATACAGTCTGAAGAAGCGATCTGGGTAGATCGCGAAAGCGCTTACTCTCTTTTTGTATAAATAAAAGGTAAATCTGTCGTGGAACTCTGCAACTTCTTTATTTTACTATTTTGGTACTTTTGTGTCGTTGTTAGAGTGAACTCAGTACTCTGTCCATTTTCCTTGTATTTATCATTATCCGTTAGATATTTATTTGCATATCAGCTGTACAACACAGCATGGTTTTCTGAATTTGGTTGCAGTACATTGATCGAAATTTTGTACTTCCTAGTGCTTTTGTGTCACTGTGTCTACAATGAATAGCTTCCCATTAATTTTGTAATCAAAGCGTGTATTTTCCCTCTGCAAGGCTGTTGCTGCACCAGGTATTGATTTTGATCAATATGTCTTGCAACAATTTTGCATCCTTATTGAGGTAATAAAGTTATATAGTTTCCAGTCATCAAGATATTTAACCACAGTTCACTCTCTGCAGTTGTATCCAAAAAGAAGAGAAAGCATAGGAGAGGTCTCAGTACTGAGCTGTTAGTGACTCTACAGGACATATCAGTAGGCTTCGATAGGTAATTTCATCTCAGCTTCTGTGTTCATGAATTGAACTACATAGCTATCAGAGTGCAGTTTAAGGAGTTTACTAATACCCTTATGGAGGTTCATGACAGATGCCTTTGCAAATTCTTTGCATATGTGATCCAGTTATCATCGAGTACCATTTTTGTTTTTTAAAAAATTTCTCCATGTTAACGGACGATGATCTTCCCTTTTTCAAATTTTGAGCTTAGTAGTGCAAAGTTAGCAAGTGTCTTTTACGATGAGCTCATTTAATGCCTGCAGAGAACACTGGGAAAGAATGATTGATTTACAGTTGTTAAAGTTGATGTAGCCTAACTCCAAACTTCTGGAACACATCTGATCATAAGGAATTTATTCAAAAATAATATATAATGATTTCTGTAGAATATTTTATATACTGTGGAAGAAACCAGTGGGAATATAGGCTGGCCGCCTAGAAGTCGATACAGTGTTTTACATATATTTCCATAATTGTCATGTTGGAGGGAGTTAATCCTTGATGGACATGAATGGAGTACTTATTACTGTATGGTTTATAAAACTGGCACAACATTTTGTGCAAGGGTATTCATAGTTAATTGAGGTAAAATAATTATGTAATTTATTAATAGTCTACTGAATTTACTGACTTCCTTCAGTTTCCTAACACAAAGAACACTCTGCTGTTACCTTCAGCTGGACTGATATCAATTATTTAATCAACTCAATAATATTTTCTGTATTTTATTTAAGCAGAATTTGTTTACCAGTTAGGGCTGTTTTGAAAGTGATGCAGTACCTTGTTATTGATCATTGATTTTCATAATTATACCAAAAGTTTATTAATTAGATTTCCAGTAGATGTATGTCTCACTGGTATAAATTAGGGGATGCACTGTTTACTGATTTTGTTAACATATTACAGCTTTGTGCTGTAATACTTAGTCATTAATAATATTTACCCAGTTTGTTATAGTGAGACGTTATTTCATTTTTAATGCAGTTTCCTTTGGTTATAATGTAAAAAGTTGTGATATTTCTTCCTTGTTGGTTATATTTTTTTAATTTAAATATGAGCTGTTATTATATTATACTCTACATTTAGTAGGGGGAACACCATGGGGGGAAGGATAAACAAACAAGTGTCAATGTTTGTTAGTTTGCTATCTAGTATGCTATTCTTCTGGTGTGATTTTCAATGATGATGATGTTATAACTTACTCAGATTAATAAAATAAAATAGTAATTGGAAGCATTTTGATCTCAAGTGGTAATTATCCCTGCCAATCTGTAAATATTTAAAATATATACAAATGCTGTCCATTTCTATTTTTTATTGAAGTAGACTATTAAAGTAGATTCCCTGCTGTTTGGTCAAAATGAAAGATGGTAAGATGTACTGATGTTGAATTTTGATTTCTCTGCTACATTTTCTTTATGCTGCTCTCTAAGATTTTATGTTAGCCTGATGTTTAAACAGTCTTGCCAGTACCTAGACACCATAATCTATTCCTTTAAGCCTTCAGCAAAGCGAAGAGGTGAACCCAGCTATATTAAGTATAGAACAGTATTTTTAACCAAATTTTAGTTAGGGGTTCATGTCTAAGCTGTGGGTGCAACATTATGTTTGATTATTGACCTAATTAAGGGGCATATAAAGGGCAGTGACTACCAAGACCTTTTGGATATATATATATATATATATATATATATATATATATATATATATATATATATATATATATATATATATATATATATGTAAAGACTGTCAGTAAGAGGCTATTAATATGGTACCATATGTATGTGAATTAGTACCTTTTGATCATTATTCATAGATTGTTACTAGGCTAATGATCCAAGGGGCCTTTCTAATCCCAGCCAAATTTTCCCAAAAGAGTAATGATGTCCTGCATCCAAATAGGACATTGAAGGCAAGGCATTTATAACCTACCTCTGTCCATAAGGGACATGGGTGCCAGGCCTGTGTGTAAATCTCCTATTTTCCATCCACGTATGTAGGTTGTGCTTAAACTAATAGATGAACTTAGCTTCACATGGATGAGAAGCCTGTTCCATAGGAGATGCAGTCTCTGGGACACATATCTGTCTCTCCAGCAAGTTCTGTTTATGTCACATATCAAATTCAGGTCCCTATTCTGTATATTTCTGCTACTCTTTGACTTAGGAATATGTAGGAGATTCGTAAGTATGGGGTTTGCAGATGCCTTGTAAGCAAGGCATAGATCACCCTTCAGCAATCTATAGGAGACTGAGTAGAGGGAAAGGGCTTTAAGGCGCTCTGCATAAGGCAGGTTTCTTAGGCCATGTATTCTTTTTGTAAGGAACCTTTGATAAGGGCAGAGTACAGTGGGATAATGATGTCTTTGGACCTAGATGTCATGCCCTTACTTATAAGCTGTGCAACATAAAAAAAATTTCCTTATCACTATGGCCAGGTAAGGCTCCTGTCTACATGCATAATCAGATCCCTGACCACTGGGTCGACTCTTAAGGGTGTATTATCAACATGGTAATTAGCCGGGATGGTTGATTTCTGAAAGGGTACAATTATGCATTTCTTAGCACTGAGTTTAAGACCATGGTTTTGGCACCATTTATTAGTCAGAGATAGACCTTCTTGAAGAATACTAGTGTCTCCAGGGGAGTTGATAATAAATCCCAGCTTGCAATCATCTGCAAACCTAGTCAGCCATAAACCCTCAGCATTTGCTTCCATTTCAGAGAAATAAATGTGAAAAATGAGAGGGCCCAATAAAGAGTCTTAGAGGGAATCAGCTAATGACTGACCTCTTGGTGGAGGTGGCCTCATCTGTTTTGACCTCCTGGTTCCTATCAGCGAGTAAGTTGGCTATCCAGTGGGTGATAAAGGAGTTTATACCTAAATTATTGAGCTTGTCTATAATGCCTCAGTGGGGTATTGTATCAAAAGCCTTAGCCAGGTCAAGGTAAGCTGTGTGCTCAGTTTTACCTTCATTGAATGCTTTGGTGACCCTCTCAAAAAAATCCACCAGATTTAATAGGCATGACCTTCCTTTAACAAAGCTGAACTGTGATGGGCCTAGCATTTTCAGGTTACCTATGTCCTCATTTATTATGTCTATGATGATTCTTTCCATGGCTTTACATATGAGGCTTGTTAGACTTAAGGGCCTATAGTTACCAGGATCAGTGGTTGGACCTCCTTTGTGCAGCGAATGACTGTAGCCATCTTCCACAAAACCTGACTGAAGGGTGCAGTTGAAAAGTGATTCAAGTGGACCAGAGAGGTCATGTTTCACGCTATTTATTAAACATCCCGGGATGTTATTGCCACATTGCTTTTGGCTTTGGAAAGTGCATTAATGACCTGTTCTTTAGTAATGGTTGGGGGATTGTTTTATGTGGTATTTCCTTTGGATTATTGGGGGGAGTAGGGGGAGAAATTTGAGCTGAATCTCTCAGTCAAAAGGTTGGCAATGGCCTCCAGTTCAGTGTAGGTGATGCAGTTTACAAAAGTTGTGTGCATTGTTGTGTATTTCCTCTGAGGCTACGAAAATAGCTGTAGAAAGCTTTGTGGTTGTCCTTTGCTTGAGAAGCTATATTTTGGCTTCAAATTTAGCCTTTGAAGTATTAATTAAAACTATTAGCTGGCCTTATATAATGGTTCAGAGGCTTTTAGTATTTGTGGATTTGTTTCACCTATGCTTGGCAAAGATTATTTTTTTTTTTTTTAGTTGTATAACCCATTGATAAAGTGATTCCACCAGGGTGGCTTGTCTTTTCAGTTCCCCTTATTCTTAATATGACTGGACATAGCTCAGTCTATACAGCTATCAATATGACTGTACAGAGATTTTGTAAATAGCTCAGTGTTCTATGGTGTTTACTGGGTTTGAGGATGCTTAGAATTTAGCCAAGGTCTCACTGAGACAGATACCTGGTGTCAAAGCCATGGCCTGAAGCTCAATGCCAAAAAGTGTATTGTCATCCCCTTTGGTAAAAACTCTGTACCCATGAACTACCACATAAGTGGTAGTCTACTTAATGCTGAAAGTGTGATAAGAGACCTTGGGACACAGGTGGACAGTAGTCTCTCCTTTGATAATCACATCGCCACAGTGATCAGGAAATCCTTCTATGTGGCTCACCTCATCACAAAAGGTTTCTCATCCAGGAAAAAAAGAGGTCATTCCTCCCCTCTACTCATCACTCATTACACCCATTATAGAGTACAATGCCCCTTTTGGTATGTACCTCACAAGACATCTACAACAACTGGAAAGGCCACAGAAATACCTCATAAACAGGATTACTGGCCTCAAACAGATGCCCTATGCAGACCGTCTCAAAAAACTCCAGCTTTATTCCGTCGCATATCGCCTACTCAGAGGAGATCTCTGCCTAACATACAAAGCTAGGTCAAACCCAGAGCTGTTGGACATGCTCCACTTAAAGAAATCCCAATCCCTCCAAGCTATACGCTCTAGGGACCTAAACCTTGTCACCACAATAAACAGAACATGGTGGAGGTATAGATTCCTGTCCCAGAGACTTCCCATACTCTGGAACAGACTACCTATCTATGTCAAACAGAGCACCTCATTAGCACTCTTCAAGAAAAATCTTGATGATTGGATGGGAAATAGGAAATTCACCCCAGGGATCACTTCTGTGGCTCTGCTCGACAGGGGCACAGGAAAATAATTTTCTTGGGTGGCGAAAGCCAGGGTACCTTTTTGGCTAGGCTTATACAGGCCCTAGGGCTAATAGCCTAGTACCTACCTATGAACCTATGAGGTGTTGCTTACTAGAGAGAGGTCAGACTTGGAATAGCTCCTATTAGTTTTTTTGGTTTTGCTGGATCCCCACATTTAATTTTTATTTCAAGTACTACTACCTTATGGACAGATCTGATGAATGAAGATATTACATTGGATGAGGAACATTGCCCCCCTCCCATGTGCATGAGTACAATGTCAAGGATGTTTGTACCCCTGGTAGGAGAATGGACCAACTGTTTCAGGACCTGGCTAAAGCCTAACACCACTGACAATGAGGTGTTACCCCCTGGCTATAATATACACAGGCTTGATCTTATATCCAGGAAAGGGGGTGGGGTAGCTATACTGTATAAATCTGAGTTAAACCTAACCACAGATGTAAACCAACCACCTCAGATTAACAACTCCGAAATTCTTGCCACTAACTGCAGCTTTACAAAAGCAAATGCATTTACATCATTTGCATGTATATCCCCCCAGGAAATAACATAGCCACACTGGAAGAAATTCTTCACTGGCTGTCCTGTCATTACCCTCAAGAAACCCTATTGCTGGGAGACCTTAATATAAATTGGGAAACCTGTTCCTCTGAATCCCCCTCTACCCACATCAATCTACATGCTTTCACACAAACTATAACTTCCCCTACCAGGCTAGGTAAACCCAACCAAAAAGAAAGTATACTTGATTGGGTGCTTGTAAATAGTAATCCCCAACTATACACTGTGGGGACCTTCCCCAACGGTCTAAGTGATCATCTCCTCACTTATGTAGTTAAGCAAAAAGTTATTAACTCACAACCACCCATACTCAGGAAAGTCAGGCACAAAAAACACTTTGATCAGGCAAAATTCCAACAGGAACTTACCTCTTGCAACTGGTCTGTACTAAAACACCTACCCCTAGAGGAGGCTGTACTTTATTTTAACAACAAATTTCTAGAAATCCTTAATCTGCATGCACCTGTCCGCTCAAAGCAAACAAAAGTAGCTACAGCACCATGGCTTACCAAAGAGTCCAGGCAAAAAATCCATATTAGAAACAAATTATGGGCTCAATGGCGGTTCACTAAAGACACCCTAGACCATGTTAAGTACAGACAAGTCAGAAATGACACCAAAAAAGCAATTCTAAATGACAAAAAACAATATTACTTCAAAATCCAGGCTGAAAACCAAAACAATCCTCAAAAGTTTTGGGCTAGTCTAAATAACCTACTCCACCCAGGAAAAACGTCCACTCCCATCCCCATTGGTTTCATTGACAAATCTCCTAAAGAAGTCTCAGACAATTTCAACTACTTCTTTACTGAAACAATTCATACTCTAGCTAGCCAACTTCCTCCTAGCCCCCCCCAGCCCTGACAAGACCACCCCTTTAGATAGACTCTCATTCAGCTTCCAACCAGTTCCCACCTCACTCATCCGCACCCTTATCAAAAAATGAAAACCCACCACTCTATCTGCTGACCAACTACCCACTGAATACCTTCAAAAATCAGCGGATGCTATAGCTTATCCACTATCAATATTAATTAACCCTACCATAGCTGAAGCAAAAATTCCCACCATTTAGAAAACATCCTATATTATCCCACTACATAAAGGAGGCACCTCCACTGAACTCTCCAACTATAGACCCATAGCTATACTTTCACCACTTGCAAAAATATTGGAAAAATGCATACACAAACAACTCATGCACCACCTAATCCAAAATCACCTCTTGTCTGATACCCAACATGGCTTTCGACCTTACCACAGTACTACCTCAGCTCTACTTGCCTTTACCAACACAATAAACAGCAACCGCAATAATAATCACATCTCTTCATCCCTCTTCTTGGATCTTTCCAAGGCATTTGACATGGTAGATCACCAACTTTTGTTACACACTATGCAAACATTCAATCTAGACTCTAATGTCCTATTATGGTTCAAATCCTGCCTGACTGGGAGGCAACAGGCTGTTCTCTGGCAGAACAAGCTTTATATACTACCACCAAACACCCTTGGAGTACCACAAGGATCCATATTACGGCCCCTACTGTTCTCAATTTTCATTAATGACTTATATACTGTCATCCCAAACGTCAGCTGTATTCAATATGCTGATGACTCCACTCTGGTTTGCTCAGCCACATCTCCAGCAGAGTTGAAGAAAGCTACCCAGTCCACTTTTAATAGTGTACAAAACTGGCTCACTAGTCGACGACTATTATTAAATCCCAAAAAAACTAAAATGTTGTTATTCACACCTACTCAAAGGTCTCCAACTTTCTCTTTCACCATTAATGCAAAGGATGGGACTGTAATCTCCCCAGAGCCCTCTACAAAACTGCTCGGTGTCATTATTGACAATAACCTAAAATTTGAACTTCATGTTAATCAAATAATAAAGAACACCAATAAAAACTTGGTTCATTGTATAGAATTAAAGCCTTTCTAACCCCTCCAGCCAAAACTGCCATTGCCCGCTCACACCTAATTTCAACACTTACATATGCTTCCCCCCTTCTGTCTAATCTAAATAAGTCATTACTTAACAGACTGTCTACCTGTTACAATCACATTGCCAGATTTGTCACTGGCCAGCCATGCAGAACCCACCATTGCATGAACCTCAAACAGCTTGGGTGGCTAGAATTCCCCAATCTCATACAATATAACCTTCTGATTATAACGTACAAGATTCTCTATAATCCAGATAACACACCAGCTCTTAGAAATAGTATCACTGCCCAAACTAATCAGAGACTGCTTAGATCCTCTAATAGACTTCAGATTCTTACAATCAAAACCAACAACACAGCAGGAGTATCTCTCTTGGCAAATTCTGCAGGTAGAACATGGAATCAACTCCCAGCTGATATTACCATGCTCTCCTCCCCACGTGAATTTAAGATCAAACTTAAACAACATCTGGCACTAAACTGGCTTTGTCACTGTAATAAACCTGGCTAGCCATCTTTAATTAATGTACAAACATGTCAGTGGAAATGTGTTTTTCATTTCTCCTCACTATAACTACTGCTAACAAATGGCATGTAACTGTCTACTTTTGAATGTCAAAACATTAAATGTAATTACTTATCTGTATTTTGTCTGCATTGCTATGTTCACCTTTGCTTCTATCATATTGTCCTTATTGCAATGTTTTATTTTGTACCCATTGGAGCTTTTCTCCCCGGGCCTCCACTGAAAATGGACATGTATCCAGTCGGACTATCCCAGTCAACAAATGTAAAATAAATAATAAATAAATATTAACAAAGTTTAGGAATCATGGGCTTGTGTATTAGAAGTGGTGTAGGATTCCCAATCTATAGAAGGGTAGTTGAGATCTCCCATGAATATCATATTGAGATGAACAATGAGGGACTCTAGTACATTGAGATAGGTAGTATGGGTTTCCTGGGGCATGGAGGGGGACCTATATGTTGCAAGAATATGTTATGGCACCCTTTTTATTGTGAGTTGCACATGTATGAGTTGCAGGAAGTCATACACTTTAACTAGTCTGGGTGTGAGATTAGTCTTAATAGAGACTGACACTCCTCCTCCTGTAGTTCCCTCCTGTGCAGTAGCTGGTCTAAAGGTTTGAAAGGCATTATAACCTTGCATTGCTGGGGTACTCTCAGTGACTTTAAACCATATCTCTTTACTATACAGATGTCTACACTCTCCAGGGAGAGGAAGGCTTGCAGGGAGTGGAGTTTCTTGTTAAGACTTCTAGCATTGAGCAGTACCACCTTCAGATATTCCTTCATGAGTTCAGTTAAGTTGGTAGGTTTAGCAGTTTGGCATTGCCTAAAAGAGGCACTATGGGGGTTGAAAAGGTCTTCACCAGTATCCGAAAGCTTAGAGGAGACAAGTTCAGACCATCACAAGCAAAGCAATGTGGTCTGTCGACCATGTCCTCCCAGGCTGTCAAATATTGTACCCCCCTGGAATGACACAGAAGCTAAGCCAATTGTTAAAAACAATCATTTTCTGTTGGTAACATGGCATCATCCTTGGAGAATGCAGTATGCTGCTCAAGTGCTAGGTTCAGACCTGCCTGAAACACACAGTCACCAAGCTCGATCATGTCTCACGTCATATAGTCAAGGTACATCTCAGGTCATTAACACCCACTTGGACTATGACAGAGTTATACTGATATCTTTGGATGAATGGCTTGAGTGCCTGTGTGACTTGACAGATCCTAGCCCCAGAAAGGCAGCTAATTGTGACTTTCCCCTTATTCAGTCTGATGAGTGGTATATTGGTGTGCACTACAGAATCACCAATGACCAGGAAATTTGGCTGTTTGCTGGTTTGCCTTAAGGGCTTAGCAGTGGAGGAATTCATGTCACTATGCGGGTGATGTTTTAATGAAGTGTTTATGTGATGGCTGAGGACCCTTTTTTTATTGTACTATGCAGGAGGTTTTATTGTTTTAAGAAGGTTACCTGTAAGTACCTCAACATAAGTAATTTTATGTGCATGGTCTTTACCCTGTACAGTAGCGTGGTGCAAGTATCACTGACAACCTGAGATTTTCCTCCAGCATTAAAGTGTATTTACACCTCTCCCATAAACTATCTGTTTTATTAAGAATAAGTGTGCTGTCAGTGTACATGAGGCAATTGCTACAATGTCTCTGAATACCCATCTCAACCATACTGGCCACAGAGAGAGTCAGGAAGTGCATATCCATGGCCACTGATCTACTAGGGAGGAGTGAGGAAAACTTAAATATTGAGCAAGATAAGACAAGCAACTTTATGAGCAACACTTAGCTTTGAGCAAACTAGATGCTCTAGTACAGGGGTCTCCAACCTTTTGGCTTGCTGGGGCTGCATTGAGTGAACAGAAATGGTCTTGGGGCCGCATATAAAATATATCATATAGTTAACTCTTTCGCTGCTGCGGGAGACCAAAGTCAACCTCCTGGCTGTACTGTAGGTGCATTTGAACAATGAATAAATGTAATAAATGCCTAATATTTGCCTTAAAATTCTAATTCTCATTCTAATTCTCTAATCTAACAGTTAACTCTAGCATCTTAGTTAATCTAAATTTTTTTATAAATAAATAGATATTCACTACAGCACTAGCAGTTCTCACTTGGAAAACCACTCCAGCAGTCCAACTTCGTAAAATGTCAACATTAGCAGTCTACAATACTATAATCCACAAAAATAAGCCAACAAATTTGCAATAAAGTAAAGAATTCACAGTGCTGACTTAATAAAACAATTCTGAATAAGCTACAAGAGGGTCTCACCCAAACAAATAACTGGTGCCAGAAACATGGCCTCAAGCTAAATGCCAAAAAATGCATCATCATCCCCTTTGAGGAGCGTGATGTCCCCACAAATTATCACAGTAATAACAATGTTGTAAGCACACAATCAGTTGTGAGGTGCTTTGTCACCCAGGTTGATAGAAACCTGACTTTTGACCACCACGTTGTCTCCGTTGTACAGTAAGCTTTTTACATGGCCCACATCATTAGTAAGGGTATCTCATCCGGGGACAAGGAGGTCATAACATCCCTGTATTCTTCCTTTACAAGAGCCATTATTCTGCCTCTTTTGGCGTGTGCCTCAGCAAAACACCCTGCCAAAAGAAAGACTACAACCATTTCTGACAAAAAAGATCAAAGGACTATGTTCACTTAGTTATCCAAACAGACTAAAAAACTTCTTGCTTTCCTCTGTCTCTCACTGGCCCCTATAAATTTTATCACTGGCCTGCTTTCCAGGCTAAGAAAGATCCTGCCTTAAGAGACTTCCTCTACCTCAGAAATACTGGTTATATTTAAAATGCTCACTACAAAGACCACAGCCTTCACTGCAACATAAACAAGCCACTTTTTATGGACAGGTTCTTGATACAAAAACCTTCAACTTCTGTGAAAAGCTCCTCTCATTATCAAACAATGTAGTTCAGCAACACGACAACTGGATGGCTGGCCATAAATGTACTCCTTGAGTAAGTAGCATAGCCTTCATCAAACTGGATGGAAAATCCACATACTAACCTTTCCCAGCTGGATGGCTAAGATCTTATATTGGTTACTCAAGTCTACTTGCCCAAGAAGAGGGGCCTATTTAACTAAGAATTCCATTTGCAGAAATATATTCAGTATACATATTAAATCTCTCTCTCTTACACACACACACACACACACACACACACACACACACACACACACACACACACACACACACACACACACACACACAGAAGAAGCCCCTACTTGTAAAATAGACAACCTCAGTAATCACATGACACACACTCACTGAATGAAATTGTCTGGAAGTCAAAATATCTAAAAAAAAATTCATAATAGAGATGGATTCATCCATGCAATTTCCCACCATCAATAAATAAACAAACAATTGCTCAGCAAAAAGTAAATCAATAAGAAAACCATAAACTCTCTAAGACCATACTACATACTGGAGTAAACATATAACTTCCCTCCAATCTAAAGCCATTTGACATTCATACATTTTAATTTGTGCAAAAGTTATTCACAGACTGACAGTTTACTAAGCTGTAATGCTGACCTTCACATTTGAAAAAAAACAAATTCCCAGACTTTGTCAATAGCTCAAAGTGCAGAGAGGATTGTTTTTTTATTTATTAAGTATTTATTTATTTTTTAAAAACATCTTTAAAACTGTTAAACTGATTACACACCCAGAAACACAGAAAAGTTATTGTGATAAGTAAACCACAGACTGCTGCAAGAAATCAAAGTCACATTAGGACTCTATGCTTACGTCTGAACCAGTGAAGCATACCTGTCAATTCCAAAAGAATTAAAGTAACTTAATAAGAAAGTTATTTGCAAGGTTACATGGCAGTTTATATTGGAAATAAGCAGAGATATTAAAAAGGCTCTGTTTCTCATAATTATGGTGAAAAGTCTTCCAAGGTAAATACAACCTTCTGATTTAGTATGTAACCATACCTCTCAACCTTAGAGCAAGAAATCTGGACAAAGCGAAAAATAAAAGTGGGACATAGGCCCACAAATAGTTATGCATCACAGACACCATTGAAACAACTGTAGCTGCAAACATTATACATCCCTTATAATCTTTCTATCCCATCATTGTCAGCTAAGCATTATATGGCTCATTCAGTCCTGCCTTCTTTTGAAACAAAGAAAACCATGCTTTGAAATGAAAATGCATTAAAAATAATAAATAAAACACATTGCATCAACATCCTGCAACTTCCTACCTGCAAACAACCACAGAGCTTTCACTGAAACTAGGGCTGCTTATTTCCCCAGAATGACAGCTGTCCCTTAATATGTCTAATGATATACAATCTACCAGGATCTGAACTACCTGAAATAAATTAAATTATGGCCTGTAAATTGCAAGTGCACTTTGTTTAATTAAACTATATTTCTAAGCCCACTTACTGTATTTTTTCAGTAACATCCCAATATCCATTTCCAGGTCACATTACAAGACATTGGCAGTGGTAGACTTGGCATCCTTCAGAACCCCACAGGCCCACACTAATACTGCTAGCATTGTCCATTAAATGTAAATATCCATCCACTGTAAGTGGCAAGAAGCTATGTCTTACAAAATCTACTTTTGGCATACCTAGTACCAAAGTGTCAGGTTTTGAAACAAAGAAACATATTCTCCACAGTCCGTAAGTCGCTTGTCTTTAATAATCATCTACTGTTGCAGCACTCCCAACACATAATTACACACATACACACTAAAACCCCCAACATTTAAAAAATGACATTGTGCCCACCTGATTTGCCATGCTTACTGCTGTCCAATCTGCCACTGCTTAGAACCCACCAATGACAAAACAGTACTGGGTGCTATTTTGTTTGTCAGAAAAAACAATACAACTTTATATGCTACAGTCCCACATAGTCAATCCAATACTGACCCATTAACCCTAGGCTGCTGTCTCATTCTTACTCCCTGGAACTGCATTACCTTGGATGACTACTTTTATTTCCTAAGCAAAAGACACAACTTGGAAGATAAGGCAAAAATCCAGACATTCTTCGAAAATCCATACAGTTGAGAGGTATGATTTCATATTCAATACAACACTCTCCCTGTCAGGAAAGCCGCAATTTAGTGAAAGTGTACTTTTAATGTACGATATATTTGTGAGCTAACTGGTTTCTGTTCAGTAGGTAGACTGATCATCGTTAGCCTCTTTGTGTATGTGTCTCTATGTCTCTCTGTCATACACACATATACGCACACAAACATTCTGCTTTCATGCATGCACTCACTCACTCACTCACCTATTAACACAGGTAAGTGCTGTCCCTTTCAAAGGCAACTACGGCAAATCCATACACGAGTCCCTCTTCAGCAAGAACACACACTGATTCTTTGGTGCAAAATAATGGCGTAAACACACTGACCCTTTTTTGGCGCAAAAACAAAACTAGAAGGGTGCTTTGGTGCATGCGCACACAGACGTTAGAGTTACAGGTCATGGGAGCGAAAAACACAAAACAAAAAAAGAGTTTTGGGGCATGCGTACATCAATGTTGCAGTTAGAGGTCGAGGACCGCATGGAAGAGCTCTGAGGGCCGCATGCGGCCCGCGGGCCACAGGTTGGACATGTCTGCTCTAGTAGTTAAAAAAAATCTGTCTAGACAGTAATACCACAAGACTGCAGACCACAGGCCAGGACAAAGACACTTAGAATAGCAGGCGCAATAAGCCTTCACCAGCAATTCCCAGCTCAGAAGGGTGAAGGCTACCCTCCCCTCTTACAAGAGTGTAGGCCACAAACCTTCCAAATGTAAAATAACTTGTTTGGAACCCAAGTGCTTAAATCAGAACAAAGACACTTAGAATAATAGGCACAATAAGCCTGCACCAGCAATTTCCAGCTCAGAACAGTGGAGTCTACCCTCTCCTCTCACAAGAGTGTCGACCATAAACCTTCTTAATTTAAAATAACAGGTGTGGAGCTCCATACTTAAACCAGAAGTAAGATACTTTTAAAATAACAGACACAATAAGATTTCAACCAAGTACTTCCCAGCTCAGAAGGTCGTAGTTATCCACTCCTGCCAAAAGAGTTTAGACCACAATCCTTCCTAATGTAAAATAACTGGTTTGGAGCCAAGGTGCTTAAAGCAGAACAAAGACACTTAGAATAAGTGCCACAATAAGCCTTCATCAACAATTCCCAGCTCAGAAGGGTGGAGGCTTCCCTCTCCTCCCAGAAGAGTGTAGACCACAAACCTTCTGAAGCCCAAACACTTAAACCAGAACTAAGACATAGAATAACAGCCACAATAAGCCTTCAACCAAAATTCCCAACTTAGAAGGATGTAAGCAAGCTCTGCTGCCACAAGAGTGTAGACTGCAAACCGTCCTTGTGTAAGATAATTAGATTGAAGCCCAAATGCTTAAATCAAAATAAAGAGGCTTAGAATAATAGTTACAATTTAATCAGGTTGCTAATAAGCAGTAATACATGCAGCAGAATAAATGCAGCTGAACACTTTAAGAACGAGCAACAAAAAGCGAAATAAAGTAATAAAGTAGGAAGAAGCACAGATATATTAAAAGCAGCTGAATAAAGTGCATTTTTAACTATGTGGGAAGGGTGGAAACAGAGGATAATTCAAGTTTAAGAGACTTAAGTGAGTGGGCCTTCCCAACTAATCTCCCCATACTCAGAAGTATGAGCTGATGAGACGGCAGTGGGAGAAGTATCCAAAATCAGATTTATAGTAGGGGCATGCAAATCAAAAGCCACCCAGTTTAAAAGTACAACAACAGTTGGGCCGGTGAGTGGGAAAAATGAAATGCAGATGGAGATCGGCAATAGTCAGGCAAAGATCAGCAAACAAGTCAAACAAGCACTCTAGCTAAACAAAGATGCCTGCAAATATGTCTAGTTAAATGAGGAATGCTATTTTTCACCTCCTCCTACTAATTAGCTGGATGTCATTCACTGCCTGCAAAGGAATTATTTTCTAACTTTTCTAAATGACCCTAGCCAAGACCTCTTAAAACTGAAAAAGAACAAAAAACTTAAAACAAAACAAATGCAATGTAAGAAAAAAATATATAAAAATAGAAGTAACCAAACCTTAAATGAAAAGCTTCAGTTCAAAATTAAATGCAGACATAGATCAGTAATAGCAGAGAACATCAAGCATGTCAAACAAGCACTCCAGCTAAAAAAAAAAGAACAGAACTTCACTTAGCTTATGAACCAGGAATGTGGAACAGTCCTCCCTATCATTTTTGCATATGTGTGAGTGCTATCTTCTTCTTATTGGTTGTGTTATATCTACCCTGGATTCTGTTTGGTCTGCTGGCTTTGTCCATTATTTTTATTTCCCATAAACAGGCAATAGTTTCTTGCTCCTTACAAAGACTGATAGGTTACGCGTCAGTTTTACAAAGTATAGTATCACTAATCACAAGTACATTTTGAGTTTGCTGGTTTTAGATTATTTTTATCTCATTTAAGCCCCAGACTAAGTTTGAAAGAATCCTAAGGTGTTATATAGTATTTCCTCTGTGTAATGCCTCAGCATAGGGAGTCTGTAAGCAGGCTGCAGATGAGCGTATGTTCATGATTGCTTTGAACGGTACCTCTGAGTTTCCTGTGTTTTGGATGTGGTTTGTGAGGCTTTATTTAGAGAGCTCGTAATCACATCAGCATATATTTTTTGTCATATTTAATTCTGGGTCGGCCTACATGCTCACTGGTGCTACAAATTTAAACTCCATTGTTAATACAAATGTACATCTCACACTTGTTGAAGGGTGACAAAAAGAATAATGCTGTTGGAGTGGCCCATTTCTTAAACTGCTTGAGGTACCCATCCCTATAAGGTATTTAAAGAAGAAGAATTCATTTAGGGCCTGCATAATGTTACTTGTTTCTTGTTACACTTGCCGGAATGAAAATTTTGCTACACCTTTTTCATAGTTCTTACTTATGCATTAAGGTGAAGTTATTTGACATCCCACAACTTAGGTTGCTGAAGTCATTTTATCAGATAAGAATAAATGCTAACTGTCCTCTGACATGAAGAACTTTATCAGATTAGGATAACTGTTAAATGTGCACTACCGCTAGCAAAAATACGCTTATTTGTATTTACTGCTCATACTTTTTACACAACAATAAGCTAAATTTCTTACTATGACATTGTTGTAATTTGCTGGAATAGTTATGGAATTTAATCTTTTAAGGTATTGTATAAGCGGAATTTAGTTCTAGTAGTTAACTGCTCTTCCATTGTGCCTGTTATGTTAAAAGTTGTTGCTCTGGATAATAATATTGCACTATCCATCCTGCATGGAGGTGCAGTAAAATGGAAAGCAAAGTTAGGCGATATTATCAGGAAATATTACTAGGAGTTTATCATTGTTTTTATTAATTAGTTGATGTTTGATCAACAGGGTGTATTATTGCTAATAGTTGCAAAAGTTTATACTATTCGTTATGTCAGTGCTACATCCAGGTGGTACTTTTGTATAAGCCAATGTGTACCTCATTTGTAGGCTCATGTATTCGTGTTAGTTTTGTGTCAGTTCTTTTTCTGAGCACCTTCAGTATGTTGATGTATAATTTCAAGAGATTGCAATTTTTTCTATCTTTTTTCTTTTAAGGGAATGTGAAGATAATGCATAACAGATGAATTAGCACTAATTATGTGGTGCACATCTCTAAATATGTATGTTTTCTGCTAATATAATCAGTTATTTTGTTGTATTATATATGACATAAATTGTTTGGGTAAATGTGGGGTACATCTGACTGGATGTACACATGGTTTAGGAACTGCACATAGCTGGAAGGTGAACGTGTATGTTTGAGTGAATTAGTTGAGCTACTAGAAGGTTACTTAGTGGGATACTTTTACTTTTTTGTTTATATTGATATTTTAGGGCAACATTCTGAGTTTAAGATTTCCTGTGATTAATTAAAGGGATTATTTACTCTACTTTTGTTTTGATATTTTGGTACAGCTTATTAAAAGAAAATTGAATGAAAAGAAGTATTGTACGTTAAGAGAAAGCTGTGTTAGTAGTGTTATGAGGGAATGTTTCAGGGATTCAGTGCCATTAGTACCAATATCTGTAAGTTTCTGAAGTAACAGAAGTGCTTTTACTTATGGTATGTGGAAGGCTGTGCTTTAGGACTGTTTGAGATTTGGTGATATTTGCAACTATATATGGTGTAGTGGAATTTGTCACCCAGAATGGTGAAAGTTGCTAAGTTCACTGCACCACTAAGGTAGTAAAGATATTAGTTTGAACAGAGGTGGGATGTATGGCAAACAATATGTATAAAGGTTAAATGATTATTTCCTTTTGTTATGAATTGTAGTTCCTATCCAGGTAGATCATGTGTTAGAGGTGGTATTTTAAAGGAGGCAGCAGTTTATTCTAGAATTTGGTTATAGGGGCTCTGCTGAACTCTTGAAGTAAATGAGAATGTTTGTAAATAGTCTGTAAATATGTCTCTGCTGTGCATGAATGATTTGTTATTCTTTGTTATACTTGGTCAGATTGGTAAATATTTTACAAAAAAATTATTGTTTCACAGAAAGGATGGTAAATAATTGCAACAGCAAGATGTAGTGGTGCTAAAACCTGTAACTGAAGTGAAGCATGTGAGTTAAACGTAAGCTTTTCTTATGGTGGGTGGTAGAAAGAGAAAAAGAATACCTAGAAATGTCACTTGTTAAATAGGGTTTGCAAAAATATAATTTATTTTAGCAATGTTGAAACTCACTTCTTGATGCCAGATGCATCAAACAGGAGTGAAGATTATATGCTGAGAGAAGCTGGGGACATGTCCCATGCAGTCCCTTAATCATTACAGCTCAAACTCAGGTTGTAAACTAGAGAGTAAGTCACAAACTTTTCTTGCAATTCAACCTATTTAATGGAAAAAGCTCATTGAGCAAAGTTTCTATGTAAAGCAAGGGAAGACCATTCCACAGCTTATGAAATAGATATCAGACCAAGTGGTCCTTGTATGCTATGTGTTTGTTGTAGTTAATCAGTCTTGTAGTACTCACAACTGCTCACCTAGTGCAATGCTACTGAGTTGTGATTCTTAAATAGAATCATTATGCATTTCATTAGTGCAGACATTGTGCTCATTTGGGTTTTCATAGTAGTTTAACAAGCAGAGGAATACAGCATAGCATGCAGTCTGCAGGAAGGGTAGTTGCATGGCCTATCAACATGTCATGTAGTCTGCTGCGTTTGCAGTTAGAAGGACAGATTGGTGTTTCTAACTATTATGGGAGACATCTGGGAGTGGTTATTTGCAGAGTCTGAATACAGTAACATACTGGGGATGTCAGTTGTTGACAGGATTGGTAGGATTGAAGTTACAAACTAATCACCACTAAAAGATGTATGAGAATTATAAAAGCACCTGAACCCTCAGACAGAGTGGACGTTGGGAATTGTCATTGACCACCCCTTGGATTAAGTGGGGTTCCATTTTGATGCTAGGACAAGCAGTATGTTACAAGGATAGGGTGCATTGTTGTCTACAAAGCATAGGGATGGTGCAATGATCACAGCTAGGTTGGGTGGAAACTATGGACACAGATCACTGTTAGGTTAAATTCTGAGCTAGGGAGTTGGAGAAGTCCTTCCATTCATGCCGGATTTAGGCATAGTTTGTAGACTTTATTTGCCACCAGATAAGTGAGAGGGTGAGTAGGAAAGCCATTAACCTCTGAATGAGTAAAAGATTAAGCTAGTGACTTCACTAGACTGCTGAGGAGGAAGCTGGAAAGACCCCATCACCACTGGTGTTAAAGGGGTTCTGGGGACACTGACTGCCAGTGCATGGATGAGAGGGAGACTGCAGACCATGATCACTACAAGAAGATAAGAGGGTGGAGGGAGACCCTGACTGCTACTGGTGGTAAGAAAGAAGGGTGAGAACTGTGGTCACCACTGAAGGGATAAGGACAAGACACTGAATAACACTGATAAAGTGACAGAAGACTAGAGTGAGCACTTTTGGTTAGTACTAGTGGTTTAGGCAGGAAACTGGACTAAAAACTCTATGATCACAGCTAGTGAATGAGAAACTAAGCACTCTGATCACACTTAGCAAATGAGAGACTGAGCATTCTGATCACACTTGGCAAATGAGAGACTGAGAACTCTGATCACACTTAGCGAATGAGAGACTGTGCACTGTGATCACAGCTAGTGAATGAGAGACTAAGCACTCTGATCACACTTAGCGAATGAGAGACTGAGAACTCTGATCACATCTAGTGAATGAGAGACTGAGCACTGTGTTTACAGCTAGTCAGAGACTGAGCACTCTGATCACAGTTAGTGAATGAGAGACTAATCACTCTTATGACAGCTAGTGAATGAGAGACCAAGTACTATGATCACACTTAGCGAATGAGAGACTGAGCACTCTGATAACAGCTAGTGAATGAGAGACTAAGCACTCTGATTACACTTAGCGAATTTGAGACTGAGAACTCTGATCACATCTAGTGAATTTGAGACTGAGCACTGTGTTTACAGCTAGTGAATTAGACACTGAGCACTCTGATCATACTTAGCAAATGAGAGACTGTGCACTCTGATCACAGCTAGTAAATGAGAAACTAATCACTGTGATCACAGCTAATGAATGAGAGATTAAGCACTCTGATCACAGCTAGTGAATGAAAGATTAAGCACTATGATCACAACTAGTGAATGAGAGACTGAGAAGTCTGATCACAGCTAGTGAATGAGAGACTGAGTACTCTGATCAGATCTAGTGAATGAGAGACTGAGAATTCTGATCACATCTAGTGAATGAGAGATTGAGCACTCTGATCACAGCTAGTGAATGCGACACTGAGCACTGTGATGATGGTTAATGTGTGAGAGACTGAACACTTTGATCTTGACTAGGAATGAATGGCTAAGAACTCTAATCTCTAGTGTGGTTTTTATTGGCAGTCGGATTCAATTTCTAAGGTGTGCTTATCTTTCTCTAGTGGAATGTTGATGGGAAGGCTAGAAAATTTGGTCACCATTAAATGTCTGAAGATTGTGGAATCTGGTCACTGCTGAATGACTAAGAAGGTGGCTGTTCAATCAGATCCCTATTGTTTCAGGATAGGTTGGGGTCTCTGATCACCACTGCTACTGAAGATGTCAGGCTGGAATTCTAATCACCACTGGATGGTGAGCAGGTAGACTGGGAACTTCGATCACTTCTGTTGGTGATGTAGAGGCTGGGGATTATGGTTGGCACAGGATAGATAAGGGGGGAAGACTGAAGAATCATTTAATCACTGCAGAGCTGAGGAAGTGGCAGGGGAAAGCTCTGACCAGCACTGAATGTTTAAAGGGAGATACTCTAGATTCTGATTACCACTGTGGAGTGTTGAGTGTTGATCACCTCTGTACTGGTGAGAAAAAAGCCATAAATATCACTTCTGGTTAGGTGGATGAGGGTGGGGAGCCATTCAGTATTATTAGAGTGGTGAGGGTGTTAGGTTGGCTATTATCACTTGTAAAGTAGAATGGTGGTTGCAAAACTACCTGAGTTTCTGAAAGCTGCTAAGTAAATAGGACTGAAGGTTTCTAACAGTACTGTAGGGAGAAAACATTGCTATCAATAGTGTGTCTGTATCACATTTTTAATGTAGTGCTTGCAACACACTTAAAGGCAAATACATGTTTTTTCACAAACGTCATGTATTTATCCTTCTTGCTTCTTTGGTGAGTTCAGAATGGCAAAACAGCATATTTGCAAGAAAGGAATTGAAACTGATTAATTCACACAACTTATATCTTTAATAGCCATTTCCCACCACATATCATATTTAATGGTCTTCAATCATTTATTTGAGAGCATATCTTTCTCATTGAGTTTCAGTTGTTAAGAATAGTGCCATACAAGTTTTTGTAGACAGGATGCATTGTTTTTTTATTGGATGACTTATTTGTATGTCTCTAAATTATTTGTGACTTTCAACTGTTGAAACATGAGTATGTGAAAATTGACTTTAGAGCATAAGATTGTATTTGTATAAAAATAAAAAAGAAGTGGTGTTGCAATTTGAAGATATAGCTTGACATTGGAGGAGCAGATCTATGGCAGTGCCATGTATAACAACATTACAGAGGACAAATTCCCATGTTGATCTCTGCACAGACTCATAATTAACCATCCTTTTGTCCAGAGTGAACTGTTTTATAATACAACCCACAGATTCCAGCTTTTTCAAACAATATTTTTCATGTTTAAATGAACTGATTGAAAACCACAACACTGAATGCCTCTTCATCCAGTCCATGTATAGGAAAGTACTAACTTCAAAGACTAGTTAATTAAAAAAAACACATCTAATGACAACTTACATAATGCAGATAATGTAAATTTAAAAACAGACTATCCATCACACTAGTCCCAACACCTTCTATCCCTAATGCTAATCATAATTCTAATGCTTAAATGTAGCCCATGTTCCATCTGTGACCTCAAGGCACATGACAGCAGTAAATATTATAGATGAACTTCAGCTAAATGAATTTTCATTCGCTGTGACATTTGATCAAACTGAATTTAACTAAGTGGTTTGATGAACTGGCCTTTGATAACACTGTCTTTAAGTAGCTGTCCTGTTCTGTCTTGTTTCTGGCCATCAGCTACCTTGGAACCACGTTTGGCTGGTTGACATTTGTAAGCGGAAACTTGCCACAGGATGTTTTAACACCTCTTGGTTAGACTCACAAGGGTTGCTGGCTTGCTGCTACTGTTGTTTTTCTTCCTGTGTGAGCACTTGGCATTTTTTGCATGTTAGCATGTATGTATGTTTTGAGACATTCTGCAGGTTAAGTGGAACTCATTGCCAGAGGGCAGATTGCTCCTAATATTGAGTTCTGTGTATTGGGTACTAAACTGCTAGAAAGGTTGCCTCATAGCAGACCATGAATTAAATTGATAGAATTTGCTGGTACCAGGGATGCTATCTTATTTCTGTCGGTGGAGATTCAGATAGCTAATGCACCTTGCTAGTCTTGGCACATCTATAGTCACAGTTAATGTGTCATTAAATGTATATTTATTTCTGTTTGACCACTACCCGTCTGTCTGTGCCTCCTTCCTAGTCTTATAATACGGTCATTATTCCGATTGTAGTCTGACTACACACTGTCTGTCCGGCTGCAATGTCTACGTACAGTATTTGTCTTGTGTCTATATTCTAGCTGTCAACTATCAAGATATTTTACTGCTTGTCTCTCTGGTTCCCTATCTGCAATCTATCCATTTGTTGTATTTCATTTTCTCTTTATATCTACATATTTGTATGTTATGTCTTATGTGAAAAATATAGATTTATTTCAGGTAAAAGTCAAATAATTGTGTGTATGTAGTATTTATTGCATGTCTTTCTTTCTAGTTAGACGATGAAGTGTGTACATGTTATGAATACCATTCACACATACAAGGGAGAATCTTTTTCTTTGTGCTTTCTTAGAACAGTTCCCTTGTTTTGAAGAAATGGTTCCTATTAACTGAATTTATGCAAGCACTCCCCCCCCCCCCCACCAACCTACCAAGAAATCGCCCAGCATTTGTTATAAATGCCGAGGTGGCAAGATTAGAGTCAGCCACCCAAAATCAGCAAACACAATTAGGCTGAAGCGGCAGCTGCCTATAAATCCCTCCTGTGCTGAATTTTTATGCGTGTGGTATGAGGTTAGGAGACATAGATTGGGGACGTTATTAATGCAGTGGCAGTCAAAGCATCCCCCAAGAGGATATGGTCACTAAGTAGACATTGGTAAATCGTACTATTTCTACTGGCTTCCCAGGATGTGTATATATGTATATATATATATATATATATATATATTTTTTTTTTTTTTTTTTTTTTCAGTTGCCCCTGTATTTTCCTTCAAATCATATGCCTCATATCCAAATCCCATAGTGTAGAGAGTTAAATGGACAGACTCTTTATATATCATTTTATTTTTTGCAATTGTAATATTTAATCTGTGGCTTTAAAAATGTTATTTTGCTATTTATTCTGAACTGTAATCATGTCCGAATGAATTTATTTCCAGCTTGTTTGTTTGCAGACTCTTTGCATTCTGAAGCTTCAGCTGCCTGAGAGAGACGTTATGAAATATTCATGCTAACATTGCAAGGATATGAAAATTTGAACAGAAGCTATATGTATAACAGAAAATGTAATTTTCCTTTTTTGTATGCATTCATTTGCCATATTCTCACATCAAATGCACGTCTGTAACAGCTTTTTATTTACTCACTGTACATTTCTGCAAAATTTAAAGCAGCTTTAACTCCTTAGTGGCAGGATGCAGGAGTGGAATCCACTAATAAAGTCATTCTCTGAAAATTGTCGAGTTCCCAGCAAATTACAAGAGGGCTGGTGGATGCTGAGGGATTATATCAACGAGACAGCAATAAAGACCAAATATATTTGGAAATCAGGCAGCATCTTCATGCCAAGTCACATGTCTCAAATTAGAATTTGGAAGCATTATGTTTTGATTAGCAGAACCAGTAATATGCATGGCTACCTCTCACTTTTGCATACCAGGGCAGAAACGCTGTCTCATGTCAGTATATATTTATGTAGATTGTCAGTCAAGTCAACAGATTTATTTTCATATTACAGGAATGCCTGATACAACTTGGTTTGCTGATACAGCATATTTTCATGATGACTGCAGTTCTGATACTGTATTTTAGTTCTGAAAAGATAATAAAATTTGAGACTTAATGCAGTCATAGTTCATTATATACCTAAGGTACGTAATGCTACATAAAACCTAACAGCTTAGACAATGGGGTTTAAAGCAATATTCCATAGTAAGGAGGATGCAAAGATTTTTTTTTTTATTTCATTTACCAGTCTGTATTAAGTTTAATTATCTTAATGCATCACTGACTGAATAAAGCTTCACGTGTTACATGTTGCTCAAGGGATACCTGTTCAGGAAGGTTTAGAGGGCAACATGACCTGGATGCACACAGCACATTAGTGAAGTGTGCTGCCACCTGCCTGGCCTAGTGAATGACTACATGTGTGAGTTTTTCCCACCTTTAGTTCAGCTTGCTTTTTTTAGCCTTTATCAGTTGCACACACTTCACCGGCTAATATTAATTGAATATGAATTTGCATATATACGAAGTAACAAGTGACACATAATCATGGAAGGTGAAGATAGTGTAATGCATTCAAAACATTTGTTACCACCTTTTGTCACCAAATACTTATATTAAAATTAATTTTACACACCAAACTGCTGTTTATTTTGCATAGTGTCTGAATGGTGTTCTTTTGTCATAACAGTTGTATAAAAAGTTCTCAAGACAATTAAATTAACACCAGCATGAAAAAAAGCATTTTTTTTTGTATTGGAAGGGTTTAACAAGCTACTGTACTCCTCCTATGTGGGGGGCTTCAACCTGTACAGCCTTATCAACTCCATAGTTGCACAACCTTTGAACAAAAAAGCAAACAAAAAAATCTCCACACTACATCTCCAAGTTGCTGCTAAAACATTATAAATAAATAAATCCAAACCAGCCCAGAAGTTGAAAATGACAGGTGCCCAGTAGGAAGGTAGCTGGAATAAAGAAGCTGAACCACGACAAAGTCTGATAAAGCAATGGTTACCATTGCAAAAGCGCTCACCATTTTGTATTAAAAAAGAAGATTTTACTTTGTCATGGTTCAGCTTCTTTATTCCAGCTACCTTTCTACTGGGCACCTGTGTTTCAACATTATAAATAAATGTTGAGTATAAAATAAACGTAACGTTTCTGGACCAGAAACTAAAAATCAGCCTGAAAATATTTGAAGTTTAACACACAAAGTGTGCACTGCTTTGGTGCTGAGCCTATCTCCTTCATATTATATTGCACACAGGACTTACCTAGTAATGGTCAGTTAAACTGGATCTAAACAATCCCATTTTGCTAAAAGAGAATTCCTTTAGTCTTTTTTCCATTTGGAATACATGATCCTGTGTAAAGGATGCCATCAGGTTGGGTACAGGCTTTTACCACAGTCAGGCACCCTCTGTGGAGGCAGGGGAGTTGATTGAGTCAAGGCTACGGTGGGGGGGTACAGAATTAACATGTTTTATCACATTCACAAAAGCATGGTGTGGTGCATATAAGACATTGCTAGGGACAGTTAATTTCCCTTACTCCATACAACAAGATTTACAAAAGAACTCTCCCCAGCCTCAGTAATGATGTTGCCTTTCACGACTGTGAGAGAGTGAATTGGGGAAGAAGTCAAGGTTCAGCAAGGGAGGAACAACAACAAAAAATGGTACTTACGTATTATCGCAACCAGATTTTCACAAAAACAGTGGTTGCTTCCCGATCAGTGAATTTGCAAGTTAATGTGCTTGAAATGGAAAACGGTGTGTTTTCTTTAACAAAATAGGTTGGTTTCTGGAGTGCTGCCAACACAAAGTACACAACATATTGTTTCTTCATGCTCTTAACTGGCAGCAGCATGTCGCTGCATTGCAAGGCCGCCCACTGAATGTTCTTTGTCAGCCCATGAAATAACGACCATACTACATACATTCCTTCCAGTTTGGCTTCAATTGTCAGGGCTGCTGTAGCTGAATGCAAGAATTGGTTAAGGCATTCAGTAGTGGCTTGCCAGTAACATCAGGTATTCAGGCTTCTGAGGAATGCGGTTATTTACATGTGCATTTTTTAAGCGTAGTGGAAAGTCTGTCGGATCAGAGATATATACATCTTTTTTGAAGTTAGCACCCTCGCTGCAATGTTTTGGCCCTTTTTTTTCCGATTCCAACTTATATGACATGACTGACCTGATTCTATTTGGAGATCAAACACAATGCCTCTTAGCACTTGATTCCCGATCATGACAAATGTCCGAATGTAATACAGCGTGTTTTTTTTTAACAGTACACCTTATTTTCTGGACTGCTATCAGTACAACGTGCATGACATGCTGCTGTTCTTTCTACTGGCAACCGTGTCGCTTCCTGCAAGTCTGCCCGTTGAACGATGTGCTAGTAAACACCGTTAAGAAAGAATAAGGTGTACTTTTAAAAGAAAACACACTATATTACATTTTAACAATATTAACGGACATTTGTCATGATCGGGAAGCAAGTGCTATTACCACGAAAATCTGGTTGCGATAATACGCAAGTACCCAAAAAATAAACAAATAGGTTAAGATAATTCTTCAACCAGCTACTAAACATGACTGTTTTAAAGTAGAGAAACTCACAGCAAAAACACACAATTATCAATCAGTGTTTATTACAAATCACTGTGGGGTATAGCTCTGGGAAAAACTGGTAGCTAATAATTATAATGTAATAATGTACCTGTTGAAGTATTGTCTAGCAGTTATCTTACATTACATTTACTTGAGGGCAGAAGGTGAGAACAAGACTATACAATCTGCCCTCTAAGTGCTTTTAACATTCTATCTCCTCTCCATACCTACCTTAGGCATTACCCTTTGCCCACTTGTCCTATGCATTTCTGAATGCATCTGCAGATTCCCTCTCCACTACCCATTCTAATAGCCCATACCATGGATCTGTAGCCCTCTCTGACAAGAATTAATTTTAGTGATGCAAGGAGTTTCTCTGTGATCTGCTACCTGTGCTCCCTCTATCTTCCTCTGTTCTTCCCATTCAGGATGGTCCCTTTGCATCTCTCTGACATGATGCTGTGCAGTAATGTTCAATATTTTATTTATTTAGCAGTTGTCTGGTGGATAGTACATAGATTTATAGGTTCATAGATTTTTTCTAGGGTATTGACCCTGGAGGATCTTTAGAAACCTACCCATGCATTCCCTTGAAGTTTTTACCCTTGTAATTTAAATACAAAATAACAAAGAGCAGTGGAACATTTACATGTTACCCCATTCCATAAGGGACAGGGGTGCTACTCGAGGAATGAATTTGCAGTTTCCCATCAGTTTTTCCAGAATATGTTTGAAAAGGGTAAGAGAAGTACTTAGCTTTATGTGGAGAGGAAAATCATTCCAAAAAGTGGAATTTTCTGATACATAGTCATCCTAACATGGTAAAATTTATGTTGCAGAAGAGATTAAGATCTCTTGAATATGTGTTTATCCCACCATTGGATTTGCACACCTGCACTAGGCCTGATAAGATAGAATCTATTGAGCTCTGTATACAGGGTAGGGGTTACCCCTCAGCAGATTGTATGATACCAAGAATAGGGACAAGATTTTGAGATGATCAGTGCAGTTCTTATGATTTAGGCCCTTGATTCTCTTGTTGAGAAGATACTGTTGGCATTCAAGTTGTGTCAAGTGTTTGGAGAGGTACATGCCAAAGGGGTCATTATACTCAAATGTTGATCTAATAAGTGCTGAATACAGTGGAATGATCACATCCTTGGACCCAACCACCATATTCTTAATAATAAGCTGTGTAATAAAAAGGACTTTCTTACAAAACTGGATTATGGTCCCTAACTAGAGGATCAATTTTCAGAGGTGTGTTATCAATGTGATAGTTATAGTGTTTGTCATGCTTGCTGAAGTAGACTAGTATACATTTTTAGCATTCAGTTTTAGTCCATGGTTTTAACACCAGCAGAGTTATGGTGAGTACATAACTTTAATTTAGATCTTCCAAGTAGACCACTATAATTTTTATTATGCTGATGTTTTCTCTAGATCAGAATGCACTGATATTGGCCAGCATAATATGGCATGGCTGAGTCTCTTCTCCATTTGGGATGGACTGTGACAGGATATCCTAGATGCTCCATACAGGGAGAAGATCAGTTTTTGGGTAGACCTTAGGAGAGCTAGTTAAGGACCTTCAAAAGTATAAATAGAAACTGACCATTGTACAAGATCATTATGCCATCATTCCTCTATCACCTTCTATATCTTCTAGGGAATGTCAGTGGTCTTGCAGAAGCCCCTTTACAGGATGCAACAAGTTTGCTTCCATTAGTTAGATAGCCTTATCTTCTCCTAATGACCCATTCAAGTTACTTATCCCAGACAGTGAAGTTCTGACTGCTGTCTAGGACCATCTGTTTGTGGAGGGGAATGATTCCACAGTATTTTCCTAGCTTGGGGAGCCATCCCCAGAGAGCCACTGGGTTACTGATATGGCTGTGAATAGTCATATGTTAGTTCTTATGTCTGCTCCTAGGAGGTGCTTCATTCAGGAACCAGGAAAACTCCATAGAGCTCTTAAGTTTGACCCAGGCTGTATTGCTTTTCAGGGCTGTAAACAGTATCCTTTCTTTAAGAACAAAGCAATCAGTTTTACTTCCATATATTCTTAGCTCTCTAGAGGATTTGTGAGTTCTGTCTCTCTTCTGTCATGGGCCTCAGTGGCTTCCAGGAGCATATCCAGTATGTTAAATTTTCTGAATGTTGAACCTTGAGTGGGTTCATGATTTAGCTATGAAAAGGCACCCAGACAATGCTGGCTTGTTAAACTTGATTAATGGTTTTTGGTACCTTACTTTCCAGAGTTCACTTAGAAGCTTTTTTTGATTCACTTTGGTTGTGCACAACTTTCAGTACTTGTTGGAGAAGGTGAGACCCTCCATGCATTTCTATACTTGGATGACCATCTTTTGGTGGCCCAGTCCACTGAGGGACTCACTGACATCAGTCCTGGTCTGATCATACCTGTGGCTTCAAGTCCTAGAGGTCTACATAAACTGATAGATGTCCTCTCTAATCCTTCCTTTATCATGAAAAAGCACACTCTGTTGTTATTATTTCCTGTCAGAAGAGAGGGGCTCAGGCATGCTACGTGAGAACAGAGAGAATGGTCCACACTTAGACCTTTTGGCATATTCTGGGCATAATGGCAGGTACAATCATCATAGTTCTCTTCACACCTCTGAAGATGCAGATGTTGCACAAGATGATCAAAAAAGGGCAAAAAAATATAAGGGGTGGAAACTAAGTTTGCAAAGCTGGCAGAGGAGTATCTTTAAATGAAAAGAAAACAGTTTTGGAATTACTTTTACTAGGGCTCTGAAATGAACACAATAGTAGTAAGTTGAGGAGCACTTTTGATTCTGAGCAGATATTCCTTTATCTCTTCTCTCTCTCTCTTATGTTTTACAGAATCAGAGCCAAGAAGCTAGCTTAGAGCAATTGCAGAGAGAACTGGAAACTTCTAAACAGGAGCGGCAGGAAGATTTGGACCATTTCAGTAGCGAGACATCCCGTTTGCAGAACAGTGTGGATTCCTATGTGCAGGAACTGCAGGATAAACACTGCCAGCTGCAAGAGTGCAAAGGCACTATAGAAACACTCAAGAAAGCATACCAGCTGTACGAGGAGATGTTAGAAGAGGTAAGGAGGACATATAAAACAGGGAAATGTAATACTATAATTTATTACATGGCACTATTACCTGAAGCTAAATCAGCTCTTTTTGTATATTTCAACTTGAGCTTTCAGAGATGGTAGATGTGTTGACATGCTATTGGGTTTTAAAAGTCATTTCAGTACATGGCTGTGTGCAAGGCTTGACAGTATTAGATACAACATCACCTCCACTCAGCGTACCATTTTTGTTGTCTTGTTACTTTAAATAATAATCTAAATCATCATGTATTTTGGAGGTTATAGATGTAATATTATTTTTCATAGCTTTATTATTAATATTATTGTTAGTGGTTTGCGCACACATTAGTATAATGAAATTTGGCAAAACACATTTCTGTACATTTTTTTTCATCAGTGATACGAGCGGTTACATTGACAGTAGTATATATTTGCATAGCATTGGTCGAGTGTTGGGGTACTGAAGGGCGAATTTGTGCTAAAATAGCAAGTACACTCCTAACTGATAATCAGAAAGACTGCAAAAGGGAAAAAAATCGTACTCATTGTCATGTATTGTTGCCATGGCATTTTGTGTGATATCAATAACTTATTTTGGCGTTGGGAGGTCACAAGCAGAGGTGTCAGAAGGCAGGCCAATCTGACATGTTATCTGCCACTCCAGTATGCATGGATTAAACAATAAAATCATGCCTGAACATATAGATGCAAATGTACCATAGAGGGTCTTAGATGTGCTAATGAATACAGAGGCTGTAATTGCTAAGAGGAAAGCAGGCTATTATGCTGTGTCACCCTTTGTAGGCATCTGTCTATTCTACCATCATGTGGATAACAGCACAGCTTATGCACTTGTGCATACAATATTGTGAAACTACAATTATGGTCTCTTTCTTTTTTCTTATATGTGTTTCCTACTTATTAAAATCATACAAAAGTTGCTAGATCCCCAAATATCCACTTACTCATTTCCACACACTAGCAAGTGCCCAGTCTAACATTCTACTTCTAAATTAATGAAAGCTATGAACTGCATAAAACAGGTTCACCCCATCCCCATGAATATCTTTCCCCTCCTGTTCACTATGGATGATTCTCTCCCACTTCCAAGTCTGTAGATTGTGGAGAGAAGAAGTATTCATGGCTGTTATCCAGCATTAACAGCAGTATTTTTCTGTGAATGGCCATGACCATAGACTGTACTAGCATATACACCACCTCAGCCTGATATGGTGTCCCAGTAGGATGCTGTTGAAATTTTGAGGACTGTAACTGTGATCCTTAGAAAAGCAGAACTGCAAGTACAAATGTGGACTAAAATATACACTTCCATGGTTCCCATACCTCACAGTATCCCCCCCTTGTACCAAGGTAAAGCATTCTCATAGTTAATAGTAGGGACATGGGGAATACAACCTTCCATATGAAGGAGTTTATATAGGGGGTGAAACCTCCCGCAAAAACACTTAAAAGATTAACAGTGAATTTTGGAATTTGTATTTTTCTTTGAATTACAGTTACATTGTAAAGTATTGTTTCTTGCAAGATTATATCTTACACTTCTGATAGAAGAAGGATTTTTCTCTGTTCTTGACTTTGGATTGGAATAAGCACCCCACTTCCATTAGGTGTCCCAACTCTGTAACCACCTTCAAGAAATCACTTGAGCTTTCTGTGGGGCCATCTGTTTTTACAACAGTGAAGGAGTCTGTGTTCTAACATATCCTGTTTGGCCAAAAGACAGGAAATTGTGAAACTTTAATCCTCCCCACTAATGAGCAAATACATCTATACACTTGATGGCAGTTACCTGGTGTTTAGGTGGGCAGCTTTGTAGGCCACAAAGTATATCCCTGGCCATATTCTGTCTCCAGCATTCACACCGCACCTTTGTCTTGTTTCGGTATTGCAGCAGAGTGTGGATGTCTCCTTCCCCCACAATGATGAACCAATGCCAGCTGCTCACTCACACCCTCCTTCGCTGTCTTCCCCAGCACTCCGTTATTAGGTCATCTCAGGTTATTTGGTTCATAGTCAGGACTGAATTGTTGTGCACCATGGAGCAGCACATGTCTTAATCACTTTTCCGAGTTTCCAATTTTGGTCATCATATACTTCTGTTAGTCTTAGACAATTAACCAATGTTAATAATTGTAGTTGTATACTTAACGTATTGCTTAATTGCATTTTGATTGAAAGTGTTTGTCATCTTATACTTCTGTTAGTGTACATTGTATGTTTCCTATTTGTTTTGTCCAACCTTTGTACTGGCTTACGGCCTGGGATTATTCTAAAAAGGGTCTAGTACCAACCCTCTAACCTGGTTAACAAACTTAAAATACATGCATACATACATAGGTTCATAGGTAAGTACTAGGCTATCTGCCCAAGGGCATTTATAAGCCTAGCCAGAATGTGTTGGCTTTCTCCACCCCCTTAAATTAGTTCTCTGTGGCTCTGTCCAGCAGAGCCATTAGTTCATACATACATAGGTTCATAGGTTCATAGGTAAGTACTAGGCTATCTGCCCAAGGGCATTTATAAGCCTAGCCAGAATGTGTTGGCTTCTGCCACCCCCTTAGATTAGTTCCCTGTGCCTCTGTCCAGCAGAGCCATTAGTTCCCTGCACCACTGTCCAGCAGAGCCACTGCAGTGATCCCCGGGGTAAATTTTCTGTTTCCCATCCACCCATCAAGGTTTCTCTTGAAGAGTGTTAGTGAGGGGCTCTGCCTGATGTATATTGGAATCCTGTTCCAGAGCATGGGGAGTCTCTGGGATAGGAATCTATCCCTCCAGCATGTCCTTGTTATCATTGTAGTGAGGTTTATATCTCTAGAGCATGTGGCTGTCCGGGATTTGTTTTTTTTAGGTGGAGCATGTCCATCAATTCTGGGTTGGACATGGCCTTCTATGTTAGGCAGAGATCACCTCTGAGTAAGCAGTATGCAACCGAGTACAGCTGGAGATTCCTGAGTCGGTGTGCATAGGGCATCTGTTTGAGGCCAGTAATCCTCTTGGTGAGGTACTTTTGTGGTCTTTCCAGCTGTTGCAGGTGTCTTGTAAGGTACATTCCAAATGGGGTGTTGTATTCTATGATGGGTCTAATGAGTGATGTGTAGAGAGGCACAATAACCTCTTTTGTTCTAGATGCGAACCCTTTTGTGATTAGGTGGGCCACATAGAAGGATTTTCTAACCACCTTGGCAATATGATTATCAAAGGAGAGATTACTATCTACTTGGGTCCACAGATCCCTTATTGCATTTTCTGTATTTAGGGGACTACCACCTATGTGGTAGTTCGCAGGTACTTTGTTTTTTCCAAAGGGGATGACTATGCACTTTTTGGCATTTAATTTTAACACCAGGTATCCGTCTCAGTGAGACCCTTCTGGAGGGTGTCTGTATCAGACGGAGAATCAATTATGGCCCCTAGTTTGCAGTCATCTGCAAACTTGGTCAGCCATAGTCCTCCTATGCTTGCCTGTACCTCAGAGAAGTATATACCAAACAGGAGGGGTCCTAGGACTGAGCCCTGGGGGACGCCACTTGTAACCGGTTTAGAGTCGGACATAGAGCCTGCAACTCTCACCATGTGGGTTCTATCCATGAGCCAGATGGCAACCCATCTCGTGACATAGGGGTTTATGTTCAAGCCGGTAAGCTTGTCTGTAATACTGGAATGGGGAATAGTGTTGAAAGCCTTTGCAAGGTCTAGGTTGGCTGTGTGGACCTCCTTTCCCTCGTCTAATACCTTGGTAACCATTGCAAAGAAGTCCACCAGGTTTAGGAGGCATGATCTGTCCTTAACAAAGCCAAACTGGATAGGGTCCAAGGTTTGGAGGTTCCCAATGTCTCTGTTAATGAGTTCCATGATGATGTGTTCCATAGCCTTGGAGACCAGGCTAGTCAGGCTTATACGGCGATAGTTCCCGGGGTCCGTTGTTGCTCCACCTTTGTGGAGTGGGATAACTGTTGCTGTGCGCCACTCTGTGGGTACGTAGCCTGTAGAGAGGCTGAGTTTGAAGAGTGTGTTTAAGTGAGGGGTTAGTTCATTTTGGAGCTCTTGTAAGACACAGCCTGGGACACCTTCCATTCCCATTGAAGCTGTGTTTTTGGCTTTGGATAGGGCTATTTTAACCTGTGTGTTGGTGATTGATGGGGCCCTACATTCTTCTGGTATGGTTATGGGCCCTTTAGGGGGTAAGAGGGGGGGGGGTGATGTTTGCACTAAACCTGTCTGCCAGAATGTTGGCAATATCAGTTGGTTCGGTGTATTTTGTGCCATTCTTCACTAACTCTTAGCAGATCTGAGAGTTTCCACTTAGGTTCTTGACATAGCTAAAGAACGCTTTGTGGTTATCTTTGGAGTCATTGGCAATTTTTCTTTCGAAACTCACCTTGGATGATTTTATGAGGGATCGTTGTTTCTTGCTGATACTGATCAGGGATGTCTTTCCTTCTTGGGATTTCACTCTTTTCTGTACTAGTTTCCTCCTTCTGTTGTATAGCTTGTTTATGGCAGGGGTCCACCAGACTGGCTTCCTTTTCTTGTACATGCATACATACCATTATTTATCTTTAAAAAAATGTACTGCAGTGCCCCCACTTTCCTAGTTCCTAATTTAAGAAAGTTGCACATTACTTTTATACTGGTGTCCCATTCTTATAACAGAGAACAGTATTATGAGACAGTGAATGTAGTAAATTTCAGTAAAAATAAATGAGTATACTCTTCCTATCTAACCATTGAGTGTTCTCCCACCTACAAAACCCATGCAGAACCAGTATGAACTTCTTCCCAGAGCTCTCTGTCTTAGGAATGGATATCTAAACTGTCAGTGACTTTTCTGAACTAAACTACGTAACTGTACTTGAGATTTCTGTTCTTTTGTTTTTGGTAACCTGAAATGGAAAAACATGTTCTGTCATCGTATCATCTGTTCCGCAGCTACCTACTACAGACACACACACACACACACACACACACACACACACACACACGTCATCATTTAGAATTATGGATCAGTATTATCCCCCCCTCTAAGTGAATCCACTGCGCACTCAGGTAAGCAGTGTAGTGCATGTGAGTGAGTGAGCTTTCCTGGTTTTGTTTATTCCTCTGTGCATCGACAGTTTTTAACAGTTTTATACCAGTTTTTTTATTTGTTTTTTTTTTTTTGTTTACTGTGGTTATGTTTTATTTTTTTTTTTATCCCCTTCTAAGGTAGTCTTAATTCTTCTGTGTAGACTATTTTTAACACTTTTGTTGTTAACCATTACTGTAGGTAGGATGATACTGAGCTCCAGGCCTTTATATTTAAGGAGCACTACCTGTTGTTCTGTAGAATTCACATTCCTTTGAGGATTTAACACATGGGGGGGGTCTTACATCATTTTTACCACAGACACTATTCATCTTCTAGTCTTGTCTGATCATATGGGGGGAGGGGACAACACCATTACTAGATTTTTATGCAGAGCTCCATCGTTAGTATGAAGTTTGTCCAGAATGTGCTTAAAACAACTCGTCAACTGTGGAGAGGGAAAAGAATCAGCAGCTAAATTAGCAATTCAAACTTTCAAAGTTTCTCTCTCCCTATGTCTGTCTGTCTATTTACCTGCCTATCTATGCATATATCATGCAGCAGTGATCATTGCACTGACAGAAGCAGGTGTTGAACCTGTCGGGTCTAACATTTAAGTGACTAAATGTCCTTCTCCTTCACTCAGCCTGTCCCATACTTCTGTACTGCTGTACCTAAGGTATGCTGCAGTAATGTTTGTGTAACATACATTTGTACTGCAGCTACCTAGTCAATGTTAAACACATTTACTTGGTACAGCAGTATGGATCTTCATTCATGGCACACTCCCTTTTCATGGAGCAGCTCTTCAGGACATTTTGTCCTGAATCCTTTTTCTGCCTCACTGTACCTCATCCTGGATACAATGCTCCATACTTGGGAATCCGCCCATTCATTGGACCCAATCCATAATTCCTTTAATCTATGATGGTTCTGGTATGAGTACAAAATATTTGACAGTATACAGTCTGGGCAAGTACTGTTCATTTGTTAAAAGTATGCAAAATGGCACTCACACAATTGCAAATGATACTTTTTTGTGCAGGCAGTGGTCCCAAAACCCCAAAGGTAGGGAGCTCTGTAGGTTGGCATAATGGTTAAGGTGTACCACCACAGCGTAAAATAAAAAGGCTGGTTTATTCAGCTGGTACAGGTTAGCTCTTTCATGGGGCTACCGCTTATTCAGACCATAAAACAAATGAAATCAGTTAGTATTTAGTAAAATAAAATAACGAGTATTTATTTCTGCTGTGTTTTTATTGGCTTGTTATTTTATTAAATACTGATTGATTTTTATTTGTTTTATGGTCTGAAGAAGTGGTAGCCCCACAAAAACGCTAACCTGTACTTGCTAAATAAACCAGTCTTTTTACTTTACTCTGTGGTGGTTGGCCTACATTTTTTTCCTTGGTAATTGTTTTGTGGTAGGACCACCTTCAGCAGTGAAGTTTTCTTGTTTTTGTTTAATAATGGTTAAGGTGTTAACCTCACAGACTCAAGGTATAGGGTTTGATTCTCACCTTTGGAAAAATTGGCTAGCTTAAAATGGCCTTTAAGGGCAGCAAGCCACCTATAAACATATACTTCTTATTTAATTATCATACCCTGAAAAGGAGATTCCTTTGCACTGACCACTAAATGTAGGGTGAATTATCAGCTCCATGTCTGAAATTAAGTTTTCTTCATTTAGTCATCAATGCATTCTGCTCTTTCCTGACAGTGCTCACCATATCCAACATTCTCATTGAGGGATTTTTATTTGTAAATTGTGTGAGATCCCCTATCCTCTGTTAATGTAATTGATCCTCCATACCCCTGGCGTCCTAGAACACCAGGGTAGAAAATAGGTTAACAGCATCCATCTGGATTTAACAAGATGTTTTGTATGCTCCTTTCCCCTTTCCCAGCCATTGCCTAGAAAGCACTGTATAATGCTGCTGCAGTAGACCTTGTCCAAGTGAGTGTTTCCACATGCCCAGAATTGCAACTAGAGTGCATGCACACTCCTTGATAAGCTTGCATTTCCCAGAGTACCTAGGTACAAGACTTGTAATCCTGGACCTTCCCCCCAGTGGTAGTTCAGTGATGTGACTGCTAAACCCATCCCCTTGGTTGGGGGTACCAGAGTCAGACACTTACTACATCACTCCCAAGCAGATTGTTGTAGCTCTCAGACTGCTGATAAAACCTAAGTTAATTGAGGCATAATCAAGAACCAACCTCTATGTGCCATGGTACTGGCTACCTCAGTGACGGACTTCTGTATTGGTAAATGATACCAAGCATCTGAAATTAAACAGTGTGGTGAGGATACTTAGGAGCTTGTCTGTTTTATCCAGTACAATTAGTTGTTTGGTGCAAACAAAAACAATGGAGACTTAGGGATCTTGCTCCTTTGTAGTTGGTGGCATATGTGGACCCAGCCAACCACACTGCCATTAATTTATTTAGCTTGTCCACAGCTGTCTTTTACATCATTCTAAACAGAATTATTTCAAGCTGTTGCTTATGTTGCCAAGCTTCCATTTTTGTCACAGTGTATTTTAATTTAATTCATTCTCTGGATGAGGCACAGTGCACGTCTGTGAATATATGCCTTTCATAAAATATGTTACTAAAGTTGCTCCAGCGGGAGCATAGCAGATTGTTTTAGGGTATAATATCCCAGTGCAGGGCATTATTTTACATTTCCAAAGGACCACTTGTCCTGGACTTCGTGTTTTTTTGTAACTAATGGGTTGACCAAATCTTTCTGATTGACGTTATTCATATTATTCTTTCATATAAAAGTCCAATTATCACCATGTTTCCCTTTAGTGCCCTTGTACACGCAGGACACAGAGGTTTAATATCTTATTTCTGCAGTGTAAGTCACTGTGTGCCTGTGTCTTAGATTAGCAATTCCTTAATTCCATATCAGAATGAACATTCCTTGTCCTGTCATATTACAGGACACTGTCAAGTCTGCCTCAGCAGCATACCGCATCAAGATTGTGTGTTGCAGAGCATAAACAGAGCAACACCAAAAACAGAAAATAAGAACACTGTGTAACTTGAACATGTTACGACCTGAAACATAATGTCATTTTGCTAATGGATGTATGTCTTAAGCAAGACTTGAAGAATATCAGGTCATTTTGGAGTACCTTACAGACTGCTGGTCCTGCTTCTTTTGGGAAAATTGCACATAAATGTAATCATCTTAACCCAGTTAAAAACTCCTTCACTATCTACACTTCCACCATTTAGTGGAATTTTTTTTCTCCTAATAACAAAACATGAATTTGTCTGTTTATTTTCTGACCTTTACACCTTGCAGTCTGGCTGTAGCTTTGTGGCAGGAATGCCTTGCTGCAGAAAGCCAGGTTTCCAACACTTTCTGAAGACTTGCAGGAGATGCTGATAGTACCAGCAACAGCTAAGGAAACGGGCGATGCAATTTTTCACCGAGTCTAATGCTTCAGACCTTGTTGATTACCCAGCTGTATAGTATACAGCTTTTAGGGACACTGTCACCATGCGTGCTGACAATTTTCATAGCAGTACAAACAGGTGCTTGGTCCAAATAACTTGGAAACATTCCTGTCTTTCTTCCTTATTTAAAGCATCAAATGATCCCTGTAAACTTATACAGGCCAACTGTGCACTAACATTAACTATAAAACATACATGTCCATTCTAGCTAAAATAGCTCGATTATTTAATCTCCAACCTAATTCATCTTCTGATTCCTACTGACAAAATGGGGTTGTCATTGGTTGAAGTGTAGCTTTGTTGAATGGGCTCTTCAGATGAGATTTATGGCTTGATTTCTGAGCAATCAGGGACACTGCACTCCAGGATTTCTCATCCCTTCCCAATACAAACAGTCCTAAAAATACCAGAGCAAGAGATCTAAGCCTACTTCCGCAGATCAATATAACACGGAGGAGGGAGAGATTTATTGCGAGACTTGAGAAGGGATGTACAGTCTAGGGTAGGAACTAGCAAGGTGTAATGGTCTCAAGATTCAGCAACCTTGAGCTTCCTATGGTCATCACTGCAGCAATCTTCTGCAGTCCTAAACATCCCCCCTTATCCTTCTTGGTTTCAACACCAAGTAAACATTCGGTGTCCTGGGTTATGTGCTTTATGTGAGATACACTGGCTGCACATTAATTCCTAGTCCCTTATGTTCAGATTCAGAATTGATATCAGGATTTAACAACTTTCAGCACTGTATCTGGAGTGGTTTACCATGAATTCAAGACTAATAGAGAATCACAGCACCCCCCCCCCCCCCCACACACACACACACACACACACACACACACACACACACACACACACACACACACACCACATTCGGCTTTACTGTCTAGGGAACTTCTAGTTCATGTGTTTAGAATAGAAGAACAGAAAGTCGACTGGAAATGAATACATATTTATCCAATTTTTCTGTGGATGATCCTTGGTCTGTCTGAGATTTTGCTTTGGTTTCTTTGACAAACTTTAAGTGATCCCTTTGTTTTCCCAAAATTTACCTCAGTCATGGAATATATCATGCCAGTGATGAAAAACAGCATTTCCCTGAGTCCAGTGGTAAAGTGGCACATCCATTTAAATGATTCCTGACAAAGTTGAGACATTTGGGGACTTAATATTCTTGGCTTCACATCCCTCCAGTCAGAGCATTAGTAATTCGTATGTTTTAACCAGTGGTTTTACTTCAGTGATCACCCCTTCAGCTACTAAGAAGATTTCACTTTGTGAGGAGGCAAATTGTTTAAGCCAGAATTTTAATCCCCTCATTGTCCTTTAGATAGACATCCCTGAGGTGTAATTCATAGTCAGGACTTCACTGATTAAACACCTTGCTTGTAGAGCATAGCTTGGAGAGCATAGAAACACAGAGTAAATTTCTAATTTTCTATGATGGCAACAAATAAGGCAGTTTAAATGCATCTAATTTTAGGAAATGGCCTCTGCTATTAACTGTTTTTATTTGAGAAGTTTTGATTAAATGGCTGACCTAGAGAAGTTCCTTCAGGTGATGGCTCCCTACCCCTTTATATCAGGTTTTGCACTGTTGGTACATATATTACTGAATGATACAGCCCAGTTATGCGGTGAATAGCAGCAATTTGTGAAGAACCATATACTGAGACTCCATTGCTGTTGTTAAACAATGTTTTCTGTCTGATAGATCTGTGTGTGCCCAACTTAGCTAGTGCTAAAGGCATTATACAGATGTTCCAGCTTTTTATACTGGGCTGGCTGGTTTATAAAGAGGGGATAATTAAGACACACCTGTTTCATCCGCACTGGGTGTACTACTACACATTGCATAGTAGTTTCTTCAGAATCAAAGCTGAGCTCTCCTAATGTACTTGGCTCATGCAAGCCATGGGTATGTATTAAGAGTTTGTTATAGTGCTAGTAGTGTATAAGCTGCTGGGTACTGCAGAAGATACACTGAATTATTACTTGATAACTAGCCGGTTAATAAAATTCTTGCCAGTATAACATAAAAGTATTATGTTCAAATGCCTGTAGTGGAGGTCGTCCTAATAGAACGTCTTCAGTAATTTTCTTTTAATGGAAAAATTGGCTGGTTTTGACCCTAACCTATGTACATTTTGAAAATCCTGAAGGAAGTAAACCAATATCATGCAAATATCCACACTTCGTGAGGAATTCTAATATCTAAGTGGTTAATGAAAGAATATTTGGAATCCTGTAGTACAGTGGGCACCTATGCTCCCTCTCAATATGATTTTAAGGATCCTTAGTTGATGCTTCCTCCCACCCCCAGCTGAAGGTCATAACTAGGAAACAGGGCATATATCACCCCCTTCCATTGACTTACTGTTGTGAGTCAGAAGCAGAGTTCCCTGTTTTCGACTGATTGCAACAAACAGCTTAAACTGTGCACCTTAAAAGAAGACCATTGCTTTGGACTGCAGCTCTGCCTGTCCAGTAAATCCAGAAATTAAGCAAATTACTTCTGTTATCTTATCCATCTGTATCAGTATTAGGTATATAGGTCAGTATCAAGCATCCATGCCAAATTAGATGCTAGATACATCATCAGAGTACAGTTGTAAAGACAAATTGGATACGCTTATGTCTGCACCAGATAAAGATAGAACAGGTTTAATCTAATGTGCATTTGAAGTACCTACTTCAGTTAAAAATGGAAAAGTAATGGGTTTATTAAGGGGGAGATGCTGACTTTTGAATCTTGTGGCAGCCTTTAAAGGGGTAACAGCAGCACTTCAGGAAGGACTGAATGTGCATGCTGCTATCTTGTCCTTGCTAAGGCTTTGACATTATTCCACATAGTGGAATCACTGAAAAACTTAAGGCACTAAATGTCAATCCACATGTAATTCAGTGGACAAAACACTAATTAAGCAACAGGATCCAGATTAAGTTGGTAAGAGGGGTTTACCTGTCAGTCCCAGTAGAGCTGCCAGTGGTGTCCCACAGGGCTGTGTACTAGTACCACTAGCACTAAATGTAGGAAGTAGGCTGTAATGACCATATACTGCCTGCTGATATCTCCAAACTGGGTAAAAGAATTGCAACAATAAAAGACGACTAAATTCTGCAAAGTAGTCTATGAAAAATATACACCTGGTGTATGTGACGTGGCAGAAAATACAGACATCATGATTAGACAATAAACTGTTAAATCATAAATCATAAAAAGTAGCATCATTAAAGATCTAATGACAGTAACAGACAGTAATTTCAATGCTGAGCAGTGTGCATTTCTGAAATTCAGAAAGGTATATGCTGTGGCCCGTCTGACTCTTAATGGCATGTCTAGTTACTCTAGGGAGATGTACCATTTCATACTTCACTGATCTGACCCGTTATTGAATAGACCGATGCAGTTTGCAGATTTCAGACAAGCCACCTGAAAGTAACGGAAACAGTAAGAAGATTCCTTGCTAAACATCAACATTTTGGAAAACTTGAAATATTCAGAAACACTATAGAAGGAACTGTTGTCATACTGTTTCTTGTTGGTTACTAAGAGGTGACCTCTGCCTGGTCCACAAGGCAGCATTTTATCCAGGTCTTTCTAAAAGTCTATGACTGGAATGCTATAAAGATTATGGACTAAGCTTCTCCTACAATAAGAAGTCAGTAATTAGCTTCCATTAAAAATAATTGTGATAGATATTTGAGAATTTGAAAATATCAACATGGGATTACAGCAGTCAAACTTATTAAAAAACAATAGGTTATAAGCTTAACAATCAAACTTATAAACAACTAAATCTTTAGTATGGCCACTGTATTCACCAATATAATAGATAATGTACAGAGAATCAGCCTTACCAGCTTAATCCTGAGCAGTTCACTGCATACATACCAGTCATCGCTGACACTGTCATTGTGCATCTGTAGTGTGAAGGTGTTTCATTGCCTTGCAATGTATTCACTGAGCTGGTGGTACTCCCCCTTTCTTTTGAGAGGGGATGGGCTTTCACACCTGCAAAAAAAAATATTTGTTTGTGTTTTTTATGTTTTTTTCAGTACATAATTTGTAATGAATGATGAGTCGAAAGACAGTGCTTCATGTTTACATAGGTAAACCTTTTCATATCCATGTAATTTATTGTGTGAGCTGGCAGTATGCTTTTCGGGTTTTTTCCCCCATTTTTTTCACTGTGGTACAACTGTGGAGAGGGTATATATATATATATATATATATATATATATATATATATATATATATATATATATATATATATATATATATATATATATATATATATATATATACACACATATATATATATATAGTTTTAGAGTGTATGTGGGGCTTCCTTTCCACATTGAGGGATGTAGGGAGGTTGCCCCCTGCAAAAGAATATTTTTTTTCTGTTTTTATACATTTTTCTACCATTTTCAAAATCATACTTTTGATAAACGGAGAACCAAAGAAGGTACTGTCGAGCTTTCATAGGTAAACCAATCCACACAGGCTTGGATCTGCCCTTTCATCTTCTACAGCAGGAAGCAGTCTTTTGTGCCCCCAACATCAAAGGGGATGGGATTTTATGTTTTTATTTATTTAACATTTGTTAACCAGGAAAGTCCGACTTGGAACAAAGCTAATTTTCAGCAGAGCCCAGAAAGAAACACTCCAGATGCATGTATTTGTAACATGGGAGGAAACCGGAGCACCCGGAGGAAACCCACACAAACCCAGAGTGGACATGCACACTCGGCAAAGAAGGCACCCCAGCCAAGAATAGAACCGGATAACCTCTTGCTGTGAGGTGACAGTGGTACCACTGCACCACTGCGCTGTCTGTATTTGAAAACATTAAAGAGATTTGATGCACACTGTTTCATGTTTAAGTATTTGATTGTGCTCATTCTGAATTCCACTGGTCAATAGTGTGAAATAGTGGACTTAGAACATATGATATTACGGTTGGATTTTTTTTGACTCTTATAATAGTAAAATATATTAATAAACCAAGTGAATACAATGCTTGTGCAGAGGCTTTCCCTTTGACCTCCCAGTGCGGAGAGGATTTTACCTTCACCCTCATCTCTTTCCTTAATTATGAAGGTGTTTGTGTTTTATTAAAGTGATTTTCTATTGTTTTTTTTTCATAAAATGTTCTCATATCCATATTTTTAGCAGAGATATCCTCTGCTTATTAATGATACTGTTCTGGGGCCTCATGAGAACTAACAATTGTTTCTGTGGGTGACAAGCCACAGCACCATATTGTTTTTGTTTTCAGTGTTTTCTGTTTCTATTTTAAAATACATGCCGGTGTGTGGAGTATTAATTGGTAAATAATTATAAACCAGTTAGTTTTTTTTAACTAATTACTTACAATTGTTTATTAATTAAAACATTAACTAATGAGTGTATGTTTCCCATTGTGAGGGCAGTACGTCAAAGCAGAGTGTACTGACTGAAAAATACTGCAAGCACCTTAACTGGCACCTCTGCATACTGTGGGAATTTTAAAACATAATGTTTACACTGCAATTAGATTAAAAACACTTTGTTTTACTCCACGTAGGTGTTCACAACTATGAAGTTGCTCCATGCTTCAACGTTACGCTTTTTTAACTGAGCAAAAAAAAAAAAAAAAAAACACTGGACATGATCTTTAAAACTATCAGCCCCAAGTAACTATGTTTTAATAAAAAAGTTGATAATCTAAACAATCCTTTCATTACCAAATCAGTAACCTCTGAAAGCTTGTGTAAGCATGGAACTACATACATATCTCTATTAATTCAGCACACACAGAATAAGAAACTTTAACGATTCCAATGGGACACTTTCACTTCCAGTTTTCATCTGTGCTTTTTGGTCACTCCTCTACCCTTTCCTCCAATTCATAGGTGTGTACTAGGCTAATGGCCCTAGAGCCTTTACAAGCCTAGCTCAAAAAAAGTGCCCAGGCACCGTGCCACCCGATGTTAGTTCACAGTGCCCCTATCCAGTAGGGCAACTGGAGTGATCTCTGGGGTGAACTTTCTGTTACCCAGCCACTTGTCAAGATTTCTCTTGAAGAGGGCCAGCAAGGTGCTCTGCTTGACATGGATGGGAAGCTTATTCCAGAGTATGGGCAGTCTTTAGGAGATGAACCTGTCCCTCCAGCATGTTCTGTTAATTGTGGTAATGAGGTTTTGCTCTCTAGAACGTGTGGTGCAGGGGGGATTGGAATTTCTTTAGGTGTAGCATTTCAAGTAGGGCTGGGTCGGGCAAGGCTTTGTAAGTCAAGCAGAGATCACCTCTAAGTAGATGATAAGTGACTGAGAACAGCTGAAGTTTCTTGAGTCTGTCCATGTAGGACATGTGTTTAAGGCCTAGGATCCTTTTTGTGAGGAACTTTTTTGTGGCCTCTCCAGCAGTTGTAGGTTTCTGGTCAGGTACTTGCCAAATGGGGCATTATATTCGATGATTGGTCTAATGAGGGATGAGTAGAGAGGGATGATGACCTCTTTCTTCCTGGATGCAAAACCTTTGGTTATAAGATGTGCCATGTAGAAGGACTTTCTGACCACAGTGGCAATGTGGTGGTTGAAAGTGAAGTGGCTGTCGACCTGGGTGCCCAGATCTCTTATGGCCCCTTCAGTGTTTAGTGGGCTCCCATCAACATGGTCATTCATGGGAACTGAGATTTTTCCAAAGGGGATGATAACGCATTTTTTGGTTTTAAACTTCAGGCCATAGTTCCAACACCACTCATTGGTCTCAGAGAGGCCCTTTTGTAGGCTGTCTGCATTTGGGGAGTTGATAATGACTCCTAGCTTGCAGTCATCAGCAAACATAGTTAGCCAGAGTCCTTCTGTGTTGGCCTGGACTTCTGAGAAGTAGATGCCAAACAGGAGAGGGCCCAGGACCGAGCCCTATGGGACTCCACTAGTGACTGGTCGACAGTCTGATTTAGAATCCGCAACTTTCACTCTGTGGGTCCTGTCTGTGAGCCAGTTTGCAACCCACCCAGCGATGTAAGGCTTGATGTTTAGTTTGGTGAGTTTATCAATGATACCTGAGTGGTGAATGGTATCAAAGGCCTTGGCCAGGTCGAGGTAGGCTGTATGCAGCCTATGGGACTCCGTTTCTTCAAAAGACCTATGGGTATAGAGATGAATGCTTCTAATGTAAAAAAATGCAATGACATGTTTAATGCTTTTGGGGAACAGTTTATGCAGTTTATTATAGATAATAATGATGAAAAATTGACTGTTTTAATTTCTGAAGTAGAAAACATGGATAATGCAATACGAGATGACAAGCTATTTCCACAATGGGAAAAGTTATTTTATAAACAGTATGATTATGCAGAAAATGCAAGCAAGAGTATGTTTACTAAAAAATGCAAAAAGCTAGAGCGTGATATGCAGCAATATGAACAAGGGGTAGCATATAGGTGGAACAACAAGGATAGAGTGAGACCGAGGGAAACATACAAGGGAGATAGTAGAGATATACCTCAGGAAGATGTACCACAATATTGCAATGAAGAGGTTTTTTTAGAAGACGAAGAGCAAAACAAGTGGTATACAGTATATCGGAAGGGGAGGGGGGTCCCCAGGTGGAACAAGCACAGATAACACAGATTTTAGACAATGCCATTGTACACAATAACACAGCCCCAAGTGGCTATGCATACAAGGACAATATAGACAATGGACTAGGTCCCCATATTACAATTGATGAGGGAGATGTCAAGATTTATAATTATAGCACCTATGAAGTACCACTAGAACTGGCGCAAGTATTCTCAAAGGGCATGAAGTTCATACCTGACAAATCACTGGATTTGGTGGATGTTTTGGTTGAAGTAAAGTTATTCCTAAGAAAAAATAAATCTAGGGATATTTTTCCAGAATAGGCCTCAACATGCATACATAAGTTCCGATTTAAGGAAAAAAAGTTCCTTTACACCACCTATGGTGAAAACATTGGAAACATTGGAGAAAGTGATCCAGGATGACATTTACAAGTTATATAAGAAATGTAAATATCAGAAAAAGGACCAAATTATGGTTAATAAAATACATTCATTGATTGACTCCATCTGTTCGGAAAATGTCAGGATTATGGTTGCAGACAAGGGTGGGGTATAGTATTGTATGACCAAGAAAAATATAGCAACAAGATATTCGAAATACTTAATGATCCAACTCAGTACGAGGTATCTTCATTAAATCAGGTCAATATCGCCCATAATAGAATAGACTCTTATTTGGAGGAATTTTTATTGGATAATAGAGTTGACGAAGAGCTTTATAAGTTTTGAAGGTTGAGTACCCTATCCTGGCAACTATAAGAGGCATTCCAAAGGTACATAAAGATCTGATTGATCCACCCTTCAGACCTATAATATCAGGGAGTGCGAGTAAGACATTCCCATTTGGTAAAGTAGTGGACAAAAGATTGAAACATATGTACAAATGTATACCGCATATAATGAAGGATTCCTGGGAATTCCTGGGAATATTCAAACAGGAATTGTGGTCACCTAATATCATATTTGTCACTGTAGATGTTAAAGAACTGTTCTCCTGTATTCCTAAGAATGAAGGAATAGATAGCTTTATGCAGAGCCTTAACAAATTTAGTGGGTTACAACAAGAAGAGATTGCCCTACTGTCCTCATTTATGGAAATAGTACTTGACCATAATTATATCAGTGTCGAAGGAGAATATTATAAACAAATCTCAGGTGTGGCAATGGCGGCAGCGTGTGCCCCATGTATGCCAACATGGTTCTCCTAGATTGGGAAACAACTTACATTTTAAATACAAGTTGGATGAGCAAAATTAAAACTTATGTAAGATACCTGGACAATATGTTTCTTTTATGGACAGGCAATAGTCAAGAATTAGAAGAGTTTATAAATTACATCAATGGTACTACTAATTATTTAAAATTTATACATCAATTTGATAGACGAGGAATAAACTATCTAGATGTATATGTCTATAATGATGGAAAGACATTTCAGTCCAGGATACATAGAAAAGAGACTTATAGTAATGGATATTTGCATTACACTAGTGCCCATACATACAAAGTCAAGTACAATATAGTGAAAGGACAGTTAATAAGGGCAGCGAGGATGACATCAGATAGGGGTACTGTGCTTAAAGAGGTTAGTTTTATGGTGGCCATGTTCAGAGAAAAGGGATACCCTGACAAGATGTTGGATGATTTAACAGTATATGTAACCCAGGAATGGGGTAGAAAATTTCCCCACTATTAGGCATAGGTATTCAAAAGAACAATCCACACAACAATACAGAGGGTGAATATTATAATAGGGCCTGTATTGTGAAGTATGGGCATTATACACAGCAGGTTAAGCAAATTATTACCAAACACTGGCACATTTTGACAAGCGATTCAGTGATTAAGGACAAAATCCCCCCTGTACCCAATTTTGTGTATAAGACAGGTAATAGCCTCAAAAGGCTTATAGAAATAAGGCAGAGTGCTATACAAGACACAAAGACCTTCAAAAGGGGTACTACAAAGTGTGGGAGCTGTAGTTATTGTAAGTATATATCTGAAGGCAAAAGCATAGTATTAAAGGACAGAAATAGAACTAAGGTTCATTTTAAACATGGTAATTGTTTAACTAGACATGTGGTATATCTAGCTATTTGTGACACATGTCAAAGTTATTATGTTGGAATGACGGACCGGTTTCTTAAAAATAGAATTTATGACCACACCTACTGCATTAAGAGAAACGATACCAATAATGCATTGTCCGTCATATACTCAATAGCGAGACATGCACGGGTTTTAAATTTGGTATTTTGGATGTGGTCAGTATAAATCCTAGAGGAGGTAATACAAAGGCCATTGTGGGAGAAAAAGAAATCAAGTGGCAGCTGCGGCTCGAGGCTGCCACACCACCTGGCCTAAATGAAGTAATTCCTACTAAACCCTTAGTGAGGGTATAATCTTGATTTTGTGGAAATATTGAGGCAAATAAAAATGTTAGATATTATACAAGATAAGCTATCACTATGTATGTAACAACAGTTATTGTGTTGGTTGATTCTTTTGTACTGCATTTTTATCAAATTATTTATCAAATTTTGTATTTTTTAGTATAACATATATATTTTATTTATATTTTTTAATCCATAACAGCAGTATTTGCACATACAGTAATAATATGATTCATTTGTGAATACTGATGTCTTTCCAAGTTATATTTTAACAACAGCACATTATGCAGTAAGTTTGCAATTGAGTTAAAGGATAAGATGGTTAATCAAGTTTGAGATGGATATTTTACTGCATAAGTGATGCATAGGGTTAAATGTATGTAATTGGGTAATTGTTTTTAGAAAAAGGCGGGAAATTAAGGTATTTAAAGTGTATTCAAACAGTTTGTCTGATGTTCTGAAGAAATCTAGATTCACTAGATGAAAGCGCTCAACTAATAGTGTCATCGTTGGTGCATGGTTTTTTAATAAAAGAAACTAACTGCAGTACTATCGTGGTTCCTGACTCGTTGAGCTGTGTTGGGCTTACAAGTTGTGAGTTGTATGCAGCACTGCCTTACCCTCATCCACAGCCTTGGTGACTGCCTTGAAGAAGTCAACCAGGTTCAGCAGGCAGGATCTCCTCTTGACAAAGCCAAACTGTGTGGGGTCAAGAGTTTGGAGATTGCCTATATCTTTGTCAAGCAGGTCCATGATGATGCACTCCATAGCTTTGCATACCAGACTCGTCAGGCTAATGGGGTGATAGTTCCCAGGGTCTGTAATTGCTCCCCCTTTATGGAGCGGGATGACTGTAGCAGTGCACCATTCATTAGAGACATAGCCTGAAGTAAGGCTGTGATTGAACAGGGCACACAGATGTGGTGCCAGTTCATTTTGTAGCTCATGTTAGACGCAGCCATGGATATTATCAGGTCCCATGGATGCTGTATTCTTGGCTTTGAACAATGCAGCTTTTACCTGTGCCACAGAAATGGTAGATACCAGGCTTTCTTCTGATACTGTGATAGGGCCCTTGGGGGAGGAGAGGAGTAAAGTTGGCACTGAATCTGTCGGCCAGTATATTGGCTATATCTGTTGGCTCAGTATAGGAGGTGCCATTGTGCAATAACTCAGAGCAAATCTGGGTATTGCCTTGGAGGTTTTTGAAATAGCTATAGAAGGCCTTGTGGTTATTTTTGGTGTCAGCCGCAATTCTGCCTTCATAGCTGGTCTTAGAGGATTTGATAAGGGATCTCAGATTTTTGTTGAGACTGATAAGGGAGGTTTCCAGTATTGTTACTTAATTTTCTTCTGTTGAAGATTTTATTGATGGCTGGGGACCACCAGATTGGCTTTCTTTTTTTGGAGGAGACCTTCTTAGTTCTATTTGGTATGGCAAGGTCCATGCATTTGTGTACACACTCGTACAGTGCATTGGTGCATGATTCTGCAGTCATGCAGCTATTTTCCATTGGCATGGGTGCCAAGACGTTAGCCACCAATGTTTTTAGGAGCCCAAAGTCAGTTTTAGAGAAGTTTTTCAGGTTGATCACCTTAGCGGGGGTTGTAGGTGAGATGGAGATTTCCATGGTGATCAGTTTGTGGTCAGGTTTAACCAGGGAGGAATTTACTATAGGTGTGGAACAATGGTCTCCCATGTTGGTGGCAACCACATCGAGGATGTTGCTTCCTCTAGTTGGGGTTAGAATGAGCTGGTCCAGGGCAGTGGAATTGATAAATTTCAGAAAGTGTTGGGCCTGTACACTGGTACTTGAATAGTTTTCCCAGTTGATGGAAGGGTAATTAAAGTCTCCCAATATGAGAGTATTAGGTTGTACCTTGATAGATCCCAGGGTGCTTAGGAACTTGGAGTGAGACTAGGGACATGTTTGGGGTTCTGTAGTAGGCTATGACTTGTATCGCTGTCTTACCCAGTGTTAGTTGTACCTGAAGTATCTTGGATGCATTATGCTGGGCTACCAGTCTAGAGGTGTGAGTATCCTTTAAGAATATGAAAACGCCACCACCTTTGGAGCTTCCGGACGTATTCTGGGGCCAAAAGGTATGGAGTGAGTTGTAGTCTGGGAGTGCAGGGTTGCTTTCTGCCTCTTTAAACCAGGTCTCCGTTACAGCACAGATGTCAACATTCTCCATTTTGAGGAGAGCTTAGATTGCGTATGTTTGTAGCTTATTATGGTGGAATTGTGGTCTTTGGAACACTGTCTAAAAAAAGGCACTATAGAGTTGGCAAGAACCTTAGCCAGTACCTGGAATCCCAGGGGTGACAGATATAGGCCATCTCTGGCAAAGCATCGAGGTCTGTCGATCATGTCGTCCCAGGCAGACAAATACTGGATCCCCTTAGAATGACACCAGAAACTTAGCCAGTTGTTGAAGTCAATCATTTTCTACTCATACTGTGGCATCATTCTGAGTGATGGTAGAATACTGCTAAGGGCTAGGGTCATGCCTGCCTGGGCCACATAATCCGAGCATTCCATCACATTTTTTCATGTAGCCCAGGGAGGTATGTCTCAGGTCATTCACACCAACATGGACAATGACTGAGTCATATATGTACTTGTTGTGGAGTGACCTGAGTGTATGTGTTATGTGGTGGATCCTGGCACCTGATAGACAACTGACTGTCACCTTCTCCTTGTTCAACCTGAGCTATGTGTTCTGGGGTTGGTGTTGTGGTGGTCGAGTGCGTTTCTGTCTCAGGGGGTCTCTGTTGTTTGGGTAAATTTTTATTGAGAGCATCTGCAAAGGTGGGTGTATGGTTTGTGTTTCTCTGTGTGGGTTCAGATGATTGGTGCTTTGGAGGGCAGTGTGCTCTATGCAGTGTGTTGCAGGTGTTGACCTTCTCCTTTTGACCACCTAGTCTGGTCTTGGTTGGAGCATGCACTGCTTCCAATTTGGTGATATAAGTGCATCTCTCACATGTATGAGTGTTGAGAGGTAGGAGGAGAGGGAAAGCTATATACCACATCTTCTGTTGGTTTCTTGCTGTTACTTGCATTAGTACATATGCATACCACAGTATTTAACTCTTAGGATGACTACTTTAATACTGTATTGTACTAAGTGCAATGAATACACTGAGACAAACTGCTTCACTTAATACGACTTTACTTTTTCTTTTGGCTCTACAAGCATGTAATACAGATGCTGTCAGCTTTCTATGGCAAATTCCCAAAGCTTGTTTATACACACTCATATTTATACCAAAGTCTGATATATTTTTTTCTCAGTCTGATGTATTACAGTCTTCTTTGATTCTTTTTCAAGTTTGGTGGTCCAGGAAAACTCAGTCTGGCATTATCTGAAACGTGGTGTTCCAGCACTATCTGAAACTTGATGTTTTAACTTTAACTTGCTTGATGTTACATCTCTTTACTTTGCTGATGTCCTGCCAGCTGCCATCTGCGCAGCTATTTTTACAGACTTTGTTTCTCAATAACATACTCCTTTACATGGATGCCAATATCTAATTAAGCTATGCCAGCACACTTACTACTTCCTAATTTTCAGCATTTTATACTATTCTAAATTAACCCTTTATATTTCATATTGTTCTTGCAGCTTTTTATTCAAGCTAATAATCATGCTAGCAACAGTTTTGAAAAGACAGTGAATATACTAAATAAAACAGAATACTATTCTTTCACCACACTGTCTCACTAAGTCTGAAATGTTATTTGTTTATTTATTTAGTTACTTGTTTATTATTGTTAACTGGTGAAGTGGACTGGCCCATCAGTCCACTTCAGCCATGATCTGGGCCACAAGGGTATAGCAGATAAAGTATATCCATGCACATGCTAGCTGTTACTGAGGAAGAGGTGCACAGCATGCAGTATAATGGCTGAGGAGGTATTTGATTTTGCCAAGCCATGCTCTTGTGGAAGCCTTCACAGGCCATGTGCTGGAATATGCACATCTACAGAAAAAGGCATAGCAGGCCCTCATGATTTCGAACATGCTAATCAGACACTGAGGGAGGGGCTATAGACATACTAGGAAAAACCAACATGGCAGGCTAGAGAATTTTTTTCTTTGATCGACTCTTTCCTCATAGGAGGAATGAATGCATTAATTGGTCATGTGAGTTGGTTGTCAGGCAGCTGGAGAGAGAATAATACAAGCAATGGCTTCTGTCAATACCTTTGGTCTCCGAAGACATTCGTGTAGTTCTAAGGTCTTTTAAGTGTTGTGTATACAGAAGGTAGTATTGATGACTTATATTCCAGTTGTGACTTGCTGTATTTTATTCAGATGTGGTATGCACTTCTCACTGAGCAAGTTACTGTATTTAATCAAGCAAAAATACTGAGTACTGATCCAGTTTCTAGCTGAGGTTAAAGGGATCAGGATCTGAATATATAGAAATGGTACAAGTTCCTATCAGTAGATGATAATTCAATGAAGTGGATTAATAACAAGCTCAATTTGATGTCTGTTTAGATTTAAAAGTCTTCTAAACTAATGCTCACTTGTTATTTTGTAATATTTTTATTGCTCTGATCAACTTAATCTGTTATGATACTTTGAAGTCTTTTAGAAAGGAGGAGGATATTACAAACAGGTAAAGTATTACATTTAATGATTTTATTTATTTGTTAACTGGATAAATTAACTGATTCAAGATACATTTTATAAAGAATGATTCTTTGCTTGTCCCCTGTCCACTCCCCCTTCTTACTTCACTTTCTCCTCGTCTTCCTCAGTATCTTCTGCTCTTCTTTCTAGTGGTAGATGCTGTGTATAACAAATTTTGGTAAGCAACACTGTATTGTATGGATAATATTCAACCATAAGTACTAAAACTTATTGCAATTCCTCAAATAATTTCTCTTCGTGTTATAGGCTCTACATTGCTGTCTATCTTATGTGGATGTATTATGATTCTCTCTCCATGCTAAAAATGAACAAGGTTAATGTTGGTCAGAGTTCTACCCCAGTTAAATGAAAAAATAAACATGATTATACATTACAGAGAAAAAGAGTAATTTCTTCAGTAGCGTTTTCTATATACAGTTCATATATAATCTGGGATATATTCTTTGTATACCAGGGAAGGGATTACAGTATTCACAAGTCATGTGGACTTAACGTAGCATATTCAATAACATGTAGACTGAAGGGGACATGTTTTAATTAAATAAATTACTCTTTCCTTTAGCTCTGGGATCCTAGGCTGCATAATCTTTTTACAGTAGGTATTGGAATCTGATCTTCTTCCCACAGTCTGTCAATATTTCTTTCTAATCTACAGGTGTCTCAGGTGAAGGAGAATGTGCAGGTGAAAGAGGTTGAGACTGAACATCTGAAGAAAAAACTGTTGGATATAGAAGATCAGAGGAATACAGCTGAGAGTAAATACCAGTCCCTGGAGCCGATGGTAGATTTATACAAGCAGAAATATCAAGTGTGTTTGAAGAAGGTCACAGACCTGGAGAGCAGAGTACAGAATCTGGATGAAGACCTGAAAGACAGCAACAGTCAGGTAATAAAACATTCTAAGCAATTATCATTTTGCTCTCTCTAAATATTGTCATCCAGCTAAGGTAACCAGAACTTTTGGATTCTATGTAAACCAGAAAATCTAGTTCATACAAGAAGTAAAAAATCACATAGCCAGTTTTAGATGAGCTAGGAATGATAACGCTGTATCAGTGAGATAGGTGAAGAAGGAAACTTGCATGAGTTCATTTAGTAACCTTTACAGTGGGTACAACACTGTTTATTCAGTACCTTCTCCGTATGCCTTAGTAAAAATAACAAGGACAAAGAAAGTGAAGCAGGAGTATAAGACTAAAAATAAAATCGACATTATACACAGCTTAGCAAGAAATTGGAGAATGAAAAAAATCCACATCCCCCAAGTCATCCCTTCTTTCTCTGTGTGTTATAACATCTGCCAGAAGCATGCATACTTTAACATAACATTAAAGCTTAGCTATATGTGACTCAAGATTGTAGTTGTGATTTCCTGTATAATGGGGGGTGCACACATGGTTGCATACCCGCTGTGTTGCATAAAAGCATAATTTGAAGATAGATAAAAAACTTCTGTCACTATTGTTTATACTGCAGACTTTGTTCAACCATTTTTTTATCTTTTCCAGATCTCAAAAAAAGAACTGCCTTATATCTCTTCCACACATCCTTAAATACTATTGTACCTAATTTAACCATTTGTTATAGGATTTATAACTAAGACCATTTTCAGCTACTGCTCATAGGTATATTCTAGCCTATCATTTGAGTAAACCATTAGGAACCACTACAATTCACATTAGTTGCAACCTCTCTCCATAAGGATCTAAAGAGCTGGACCAGGGTGAATTTATGGATTCCCATCCCCTCCTCCAGGTTTTTAATAGGTTCATAGGTTCATACTAGGCTATCTGCCCTAGGGCATTTATAAGCCTAGCCAGAGTGTGTGTGGCTTTCACCACCCCTTAGGATGAGAATACTATACCCATTAGTTTGCTGTGCCTCTGTCCAGCAGTGACACAGAGATGATTCCCGGGGTAAACCTACGATCTCCCATCCACTCGTCAAGATTTCTCTTGAACAGAGTCAGTGAGGGGCTCTGCCTCACATGGACTGGGATTCTGTTCCATCATGGACTGGGATTCTGTTCCATGAAGTTAGGGAGTTATTTTGACTGATATGGACAGGGGAGCTTATTCTATAGGTAGGGGATCCTTTGAGACAGGCATCTATTCTACCAACAGGTTTACAGTTTGATCGCTCGAGCTGGTATTGGGGATGCTTCTTATCTTATGAGCTTGTGAAAGGTTGGGTAGGATAGGGTTGCTTGCCGGCCTGTGAGATGAAAAGAGCTAACCAAGCAGAAGTTGTTAAGAAATAAGGTAAAGTGATAAGGCTTATAGATGTTCTTTGTAAGGTAAGCAGCCCTTATGTGTAATTTTCTTGATGAGCAAACATCGCAGTTTTAGTTGGGCAATACGCCAGCACAGATACTTGCATGGGAGCCCACAGGCAGGTTCAAGGGGGTGCACTTGCACCCCCCTGGGTCCGGCTGGCAGAGAGATTAATTTTCTTTTAATTAAAAAAAAAAAATGTTTTTTTTAAGGGTGTCCTTCTTTAAGAATGCCCTTTGCATCCAGTCGCACAATGCAACAGGTGTTTGCGATCTGTTTTCATCTTCTGCGTCTGCGCATCCGATGGTTTACATCTTCATCTTCCACTCTCACACGGAATTTGAATTCCAGAAGACGTTTGGACTCTGGATGAATGTAAAAGTGAGAGGTAGATGTGTGCATGTGTGTATTTAAGTGTTTAAGAGGTGTGTGTGTGTGTGTGTGTGTGTGTGTGTGTGTGTGTGTGTGTGTGTGTGTGTGTGTGTGTGTGTGTGTAAGACATAGGTTTGTAGGGGTGTGTATGCTTGTATGTAAGATGTAGGTAAAAGTAGTGGTGTGTGTATGTGTGTGTGTGTGTTTAAGATGCAGGTAGGGGTGTGTGTGTGTGTGTGTGTGTGTGTGTGTGTGTGTGTGTGTGTGTGTGTGTGTGTGTGTGTGTGTGTGTGTAAGTAAGAGGGAGGTAGGAGTGTGTGTAAGAGGAAGAGGGGATTCATACCTTGCAATTATCCAGATTTTTGCCTCATATTTTCAGTTTGTTTCTCATAAAATTGTGTTTTTCTAGCAAATCATTGAGGACTGAAGTCAGAAAATAATGGCAGACATTTGAGCTTTAGACTTCATATCCTTCAGAAAATGCGTACTAATGTAAAACTTGTTCTATCCACTTTCTAAGGAGGTACGGGGATGTATTCATACCTCTCAACTGTATAGATTTTCACAGAATGTCCAGATTTTTGCCTTATATTTTTGGTCTGTTCCTCATAAAAATTCTGTTTTTTTTTTCTTTTTTTTTTGACAAATCACTGGGATGAGCTAAGGATTAAAATTCTAAATAATGACATGCATTGGAGTTTCAGACTCCATCTCCTTCAAAAAATACATTCTAACATGAATCATGTTATTCTAGTCACTTTCTAAATGTCTCCCTAGTTTTGGGCCTTTGTCCCCAACATTTAATAGGTTTTGTCCAGATTTCTTGTGCTAATAGCTTGAGAGGTATGGTGTGTGTGTGTGTGTGTGTGTGTGTGTGTGTGTGTGTGTGTGTGTGTGTGTGTGTGTGTGTGTGTGTGTGTGTGTGTGTGTGTCTACCTGATAACACCGACACGCCAAATCACTGACACCACAAAACCGAAAGTTCAAAATCACGAAACTTCACATGCCCAACAAACCACAATCCCGACAATCAACAAAACACAGACCTTATCCGAAAAACACACACACAACACAAGCACACCAAAAACCTTGCAAACCTACACTAAACCTTACATACACAACTATCTATGCACTAACCTTAACCCAAACCCTAACCCTAAGGTCCGTCACTACTGCACACTTACCTTACCCGCACCCTAACCCTAACTCACTTAATCCGCCCCTAACCCTAAAGTCCATCACTATCGCACACTTACCTTACCCGCACCCTAACCCTAACTCCCTTAATCCACCCCTAACCCTAAAGTCCATCACTATCGCACACTTACCTGACCCACACCCTAACGTCCCTCACTATCACACACTTACCCGCACCCTGACCCTAACGTCCGTCCCTAACGTACACTTACCTTATCATGTCGGCTTTTCAACTGTCGGTCTTCTCCGTCGTCGATCTTCCGGTGTCAGTTATCTCGTTGTCGGTGTTTTCCGCTTTCGGAGTAATCAGGTAGTCCCGTGTGTGTATAAGAGGAAGGTAGCATACCCCTCAGTTGTCCTGGTTTTTGCAGAATGTCCATTATTTTTCCCCTGTATTTCTCCTAAAAAGGATTGAAGTTGCTAAATAATGACAGACATTTAAGTTTTAGACGTCATATTCTTTAGAAAAATTCATACTAGCACAAATCCTGTTATTCTAGCAATTTTCTAAGTTCCTGAGAGCAATATTTATAATCTGTCCCTATTTGTTTTAGGCTTTGTCAAGATTTTTTGGACTAAGAGGTTGAGGTATGTGTGAGAGAGAGAGAGTGAAATGCCCTAGTTAGAGTTAGCGGGTAGAATTTATTTTCAAATGCATTTTCAAGGAATTGTGAGCTTCAAGGCAAGAGAAGCTTACTGCTTGCTCATGCTAAGTTTGCTTAAAATGTGCAACTGTTTTGTTTAGCAAATGGTATCATTATTGTGTCAGTATCACAGCAGGTATCATACGTGCATCTTGATGCAGAGGGTTGTAGGTTCTACTCCCACATCATGTAGATTTGTATTTTAAGGGGATGGGGTGCTGCATCCTGAGTATGTCATCCTTTGGATGAGATGCCTAGTAACTATGAACCTGTATTTCAGCTTGCCATCCATTCCCTTCTAGCAACAACCTCTTCATTAGTTTCAGATCTCTTTAATGTGGAATTATTCATATGGCTTTTACATCTGCAGAGATTGTGCATATTGACTGATATTGGTGGATTGTAATGACAGACGTTTGAGTGGCCTTTTATGGTTGAAATGTTCTGAACTGGGCAGTTTGTCATTATTGGTTCGTATGTTTTGTTTCATTGCTTAACAAGTGGTGCTGTATTACACAAGGGATATAATTCAGTTATTATATATTATAATTAATACAGTCAGGAAGGTGAATCAAAGAACTTTAGCATGGTTCTAAAAATGTGTGCACGGTGCTTATGATTTGAAAACAGCCCAAGGGTAAACTTAACCTGCCACAGGCTAGAAGAATTTTTTTGAATGTGGGTTTCAGTGCTGTTTCAGTGAATGTGAGTTTCAAAGGTAGAGAAGTTTTAATGCTAAGTCTGTTTTCATTGTAAGACTATTGTGTTGTTTAACAAATGTCTATCAGTGTTTGTGCTATAAAATTTGAAATCTTCTTCTTCTTTCGGCTTTTCCCAGTTTGGGGCGCCACAGTGGATCACCTGTCAGCTCATGATTGGCAGTGTTTTACGGTGTCAAGTTGCCAGCCCAGCGCCCAACCTTCCACAGAAGGCACACACACACACATGCACTCATGCCTAGGTCCAATTTAGAGTGTCCAGTCCACCTACAACATGTCTTTGGGATGTGGGAGGAAACCGGAGCACCCAGAGGAAACCCACGCGACCACAGGGAGGACATGAAGACTCCGCTCAGAAGACACCCCAGCCAAGAATCGAACTGGAGAACCTTTTTCTGTGAGGTGGCAATGCTTACTGCTGCACCACCGTGGCCACCCCTGCTATAAAATTTGCTATAAAATTTGAAATAAAAGTTGTAAATTAAATCCACATAGCTGTAATTATTGTAGAAGTAAAGCATAAAGCAGTTTGCACACTGAGAGTTTTGAACAGTTTTTATAGCAACTGGGGAGAAATAGCCAAGTAATGGGACACTGGAATGGCTGTGTGTGTGTGTGTGGGGGGGGGGGTTTCTGGGTTTGCAGCCCCTGCAAAAAATCCTGCGGGCTTGCCTGGATACATGCCAAATATGTAATTACATTCTATTTATTGATCTAATTAAGGAAAGCATAGGTAAGGGTAATAATTTCTTTGGACCTGGAAGATATGACTTTAATAATTAATTTGGTTAATTAGAAGGATTTCTTAATGATGGGTGGCCACGGTAGTGCAGCGGTTAGCATTGCCGCCTCACAGCAAGAGGTTCTCCGGTTCGATTCTCCGCTGGGGTGCCTTCTGTGTGGAGTCTGCATGTCCTCCCTGTGGTTGCGTGGGTTTCCTCCAGGTGCTCCGGTTTCCTCCCGCATCCCAAAGACATGCAGTAGGTGAAGTGGACACTCTAGATTGGCCCTAGGTGTGAGTGTGTCCTTCTGTGGAAGGTTGGGCGCCAGGCTGGCAACTCGACACTGTAAAACTCCACTGCCAGTCATGAGCGGACAGATGGTCCGCTGTGGCGACCCCTATCCGGGAAAAGCCGAAAGAAGAAGAAGGATTTCTTAATGATATTTATAGTTTATATGTGGTGGTCAAACTAGAGTTTGTTTCCTTGAATATGAATATACAAAAGTCTTTTAAGACAGAATCAGTTTTGAGGAGATGGTCTGGTTTATGAGGTAGATAAATGGTTTTCTTGCTTCCTAAAAGAACACTACTGCATTCCTTTGCACTGGGCTTAAGCTTGTGCATCTGGCACAGCATGCAGTATATGGGTTTGGATGTGCTTGACTTTGCCAAACCATGCCCATGTGATAGCCTTCATTGTACATGTGTGAGAATGTGCATGTTCAAAAAAGAAAGACATAGCAGGCTCTCACGTTTGTGAACATTCAAATCTGACACTGAGAGAGGGGCTAGGACCATACTAGCAAAAACCACAATTGCTGCCTGGAGGATTTTTCCATTTATTATCTCTTTCCTCACAAGAGAATGAATGCATTAACTGGTCATGTGAGGCTGGTAGTTGGCAAGCAGCCGGAGGGAGAATAATATTGTCTGCAATCTGTCAACCAGAGGCCCTCGATGTTGGCCTTTGCTTCAGAAAAGCAAATGCCAAAACTGAGTGGACCCAGCACACAGCATTGATGAGATCTGCTAGTGACTGGATTCTTTATGAAGATGGACTGTCCTATCCTAGCTTCCTGGGTCCTGGCTGAGAGCCACCCAGCTAAGCAGCAGTAGACATAAGGGTCTAAACCTAATTCTGAGAGTTTGTGTACAATACCCAAGTGGGTTATTCTATCAAATGTCTCTGCCAGATCATGGTCAAGGTAGGCAGTATGCACCATTTACCAGGTCAAAGTCAAGGTAGGTGGAATGCATCATTTATCAGATCAAAATCAAGGTAGGTGGAATGCACCATTTATCAAATCAATGTCAAGGTAGGTGGAATGCATCATTTATCAGATCAAAGTCAAGGTAGATGGAATGCACCATTTATCAAATCAAAGTCAAGGTAGGTGGAATGCACCATTTATCAGATCAAAGTCAAGGTAGATGGAATGCACCATTTATCAAATCAAAGTCAAGGTAGGTGGAATGCACCATTTATCAGATCAAAGTCAAGGTAGATGGAATGCACCATTTATCAAATCAAAGTCAAGGTAGGTGGAATGCACCATTTATCAAATCAAAGTCAAGGTAGGTGGAATGCACCATTTATTAAATCAAAGTCAAGGTACGTGGAATGCATCATTTATCAGATCAAAGTCAAGGTAGGTGGAATGCACCATTTATCAATTCAAAGTCAAGGTAGATGGAATGCACCATTTATCAAATCAAAGTCAAGGTAGGTGGAATGCACCATTTATCAGATCAAAGTCAAGGTAGATGGAATGCACCATTTATCAAATCAAAGTCAAGGTAGGTGGAATGCACCATTTATCAAATCAAAGTCAAGGTAGGTAGAATGCACCATTTATCAGATCAAAGTCAAGGTAGGTGGAATGCACCATTTATCAAATCAAAGTCAAGGTAGGTGGAATGCACCACTTTGCTCTCGTGCATTGCTTTGGTGACCTTCTCGAAGAATTCCACTAGAATAAGTAGGTATGATCTCACCTCAGTAAAACCAAAGTGGGTTGTATCTGGTGTCTGAAGATTTCCTATGTCATTGTTAATCATTTCCACAGTAACCCTTTCCATGGCTATGCAAATGAGACTAGTCAGACCTATGGATCTGTAGTTACCAGGGTCCATAAATGTCCTGCAGTTGTATGAGGGATGACTGTTACAGTTATCCATTCACTTGGCAGGAAGCTTAGCTGGAGGCTGTGATGAAATAATAACTCTAATCATCCTGATATGTCACGTTTCATGCTATTTAGGAGACATCCTTGAATATTATCAGGGCCCATTGATGTGGTATTCTTGGCCTTGGAAAGCACATACAAAACCTGCTTCCTAGTGATAGTTGGGGGGTTATGTTTAATTGTATTTCCTGAGGAGTGGCTTGGGGGGAGACAGGAAAATAAAATTGTCAGCCAGTAGAGTTGCTATATTTTTTAGATCAGTGTAAGTGGCTCCATTTACAATTCATTGTGCACACTGTTGTGCACTGCTTTTTGGGTCACAGACATAATTAAAGAAATCCTTATGGATGTCCATGGCGTAGGAAGCTATTTTCTTCCCTCAGATAGGCTTTGGTAGACTTGATTTGGCACCTGTTAAGACTGATGAGAGTTTTTTTTTTTTATCCTGCTGGGTGTTGCACTTCCTCAGTTTTGCCATGACGTTCATCCTTTTGTTGTACAACTTATTAATGTTGAGCTTCCATCAGGGTGCCATGATTTTTTGAATTTGTTCTAAACTTATTCCTTGTGTGTACAACTATCTCTATGCATCTATTAACAAGATTTCACAGGTTCTGTGTGAACAATCTGTATTGACAACAGGGTTCTCAGGGTTTGGGGGGCTTAAAATTTTGCCAGGTTATCACTTAATAGGAAGTTTGCCTTAGAATGATTCCTAAATTTTCCAGGGTCAGCAGGGATCCTGGGGTTTATTTTTATTTCAGAGCAGACAGCTTTATGGTCTGACCTTTCTAGAGAAGACATTACACTAGGAGGTGCAGCATTCTGCCATGTTTGTGAGGACCAGATCCAGTATGTGCATGCCCTTAGCGGGTATATGAGCTATCTGGTTCAGGGTGTTTGTGTTGACAAAGTCCAGGAAGCTCACAGCCTACAAATTTGGGATCACATATGATTTCCACTTCATAGTGGGGTAGTTAAAGTCACCCAGAAATCATTTGGATGTGAACAACAAAAGGAGGAAGCTACTACAAGATAGAGCAAAATCCTTAAAAGGTAAGACACCCTTGATCACTATAAGTAAAAAACTAAGAGCTCTCATAAAATCATCCAAAGCAAATTTTGAGAGAAAAATAGCTAAAGACTCAAAAGACAATCATAAGGCCTTCTTTAGCTATGTTAGAAACCTGGGAGGAAACTCCCAGATATGCTCAGAACTAGTTCAAAATGATGTGAAGATTACTGATCCTACAGACATTGCCAACATACTGGCTGACAGGTTCAGTGCAAACTCCCAAAAGGAGAGATATCTATACCAGCGATTGCAGCCCCCAAACATCTCCAACGCCCAAGTGAGAACTGCTCTCTCCAAAGCAAAAACACAGCATCCATGGGACCTGATGGTGTCCCCGGCTGTGTGCTCCACGAACTCAACGAGGAATTAAACCCACAGCTAGGACAGCTGTTTAATCATAGTCTTACCTCTGGATACGTACCCAGGAGTGGCGCACTGCAACTGTGGTCCCACTTCACAAAGGCGGTGCCTCCACCGACCCTGGAAATTACCGCCCATTAGCTTGACAAGCCTTATCTGCAAAGCCATGGAGAGGATCATAATGGACCTCATAAATAAAGACATAGGGAATTTGCAGACTTTGGATCCATCCCAGTTTGGCTTTGTCAAAGGCAGATCATGCCTTCTAAACTTGGTTGACTTTTTCCAAACAGTCACCAAAGCCATTGATGAGGGAAAGGCAGTCCATACAGCCTACCTCGATCTGGCGAAGGCCTTTGATACAATACCCCACTCGGGTATCATTGAAAAACTCATCAGCTTAAATGTTAACCCATACATCACAAGATGGGTTGCAAACTGGCTGAGTGACAGAACCCACAGGGTCAGAGTTGCTGGCGCCATGTCAGACTCAAAGCCTGTCACAAGTGGTGTACCACAGGGCTCAGTCCTGGGCCCACTCTTGTTTGGCATCTACTTTTCCGAAGTACAAGCAAACACAGGAGGGTTATGGCTGACAAAGTTTGCAGATGACTGCAAACTGGGCCATAGTAGAAAACACATCTGACACAGATATCCTTCAGAAGGGTCTCACAGAAACGGATAACTGGTGCCAGAGCCATGGCCTAAAGTTAAATGCCAAAAATGCATAGTCATACCCTTCGGGAAAAACAAGGTTACCCCTAGCTACCAAATAGGTGGCAATCCACTGAGTACAGAAGAAGTTATCAGGGACCTGGGGACCCAGGTTGATAGTAGTCTGTCATTTGACACCCATGTAGCTAAAGTAGTTAGGAAGACCTTCTACATTGCCCACCTTATCATGAAGGGATTCTCATCTAGATCAAGGGAGGTCATAGTCTCCTATACTCATCACTCATCAGACCAATGATTGAGTACAATGCCCCATTCGGAATGTATCTGACCCGACACTTGCAGCAGCTGGAGAGGCCACAAAAGTTCCTCACCAAAAGGATAAAGGGTCTCAAACATCTGTCCTATGCTGCCCGACTGAAAGAACTCCAGCTCTATTCAGTCGCTTACCGCTTGCTCAGAGGTGACCTTTGCCTAACATACAAGGCCATATCAAACCCAGATTTGATGAATATGCTTCACCTCAAAAAATCTAGATCCATCAGAGCCACAAGGGCGGGAGACTTAAACCTCGACACGGCTATTAATAGGACGTGCTGGAGGGATAGATTCATCACCCAAAGACTCCCTATCCTGTGGAATAAAATCCCGGTATATGTGAGGCAGAGCACCTCGCTGGCCTTGTTCAAGAGAAATCTTGACCAATGGATGGGAGATCGCAGATATACCCCAGGGATTACCTCAGTGTCACTGCTCAACAGAGGCACAGCAAAATAATGGGTATAGTTCCCCATACTAAAGGGGTGGCGTAAGCCACAAAACTATGGGCTAGGCTTGTAAATGCCCTCGGGCAGATAGCCTAGTATGAACCTATGAACCTATGAACCTAAGAGTCTCAGTCACATCATCTTGTTTAACCATCTTTGTGATACGCTTGTTTTTGATGTGCAGTAGCTAGTTTAAATGTGCGTGGAAGCCATCATAGCCCAACACTACCAGTGTGCTGCCTGTGGCTTTAAACAATGTCTTCAAAACTGTACAGATGTCTGCATTCTTCAGGGCTTGGAAGGCTTGGAGAGAGTGGAGTTTCTTGTTTAGACTCCTGAAATTGAGCAGTAACACCTATAGATTTTCCAGGGTTGGTTTTGCTATGTTGGAAGGTTTGTCAGTTTGTTGTTGCCTAAAAAAGGCACAATGGGGGATGCAATGTTTTAGCCAGTAATTGAAAACCTAGAGGGACGGATGTAGACCATCACTGACAAAACAGCATGGTCTGTTGACCATATGTTCCCATGCTGGCAAATATTGTACCCCCTTGGAGTGGCACCAAATATTAAGCTAATTATTAAAATCACTTATCTACTGTTCATATTGTGGCATCATCCTTGGAGAAGCTAGAATGATGTTCATTGTTTGGCTAATACTAGCTTGGGACACATAATCCATGAGCTCCATCATGTCTCTTTTCATGTAGTCCAGGGAGGTATAGCTCAGGAGCTCTATCACATGTCTGTTCATGTAGTCCAGGGAGGTACAGCACAGGAACTCCATCATGTCTCTCTTCATGTAGTCCAGGGAGGTATGGCTCAGGTTATGTGCACCCATTTGTACATTTCTATTCCTAATGTTTCTTTCTTTGATTGATTGATCTCACCTAAGTTGAAGTAACTGCAACTTATAAACTACACTTTCTGTTATGGGCAGTGATCTGTTCCAGGGTGTTTGTGTTGATAAAGTCAAGTTAATTTTTCATTAAAGCAGTAAATGGCAGTAGAAATGAGAATACTGGCTTATTTTAATCAGCGTATTGTGGGAAATACTTTTTAAACTGTATTTTGAGTGTTCATTCTTATACAACACTGATGTATACTTTGTAGTAATTTTAGAGGGGACACTTTTTTCGGAATTTAGCAACATTCTTAAGCAAACCACCTTTGTTTTTCTCATCATGTGTTCAAATCAGCAGGCAAATTGCTCCTGTATGTAAACATTATTTACATCACTATGTCGTAATCTTGGTCAGGATTCAGAGGGATTCCTTTCACCCATGCTAACTGGGCAATGCTTGTTGGTCAATTAGTGTAACTCAGGGAATCTCCAATTCATAGATAAGGTAAAGTGGCAGAAAGAGAACCACCTCATTAGCAAATCATTACCAAGTCTCTGAATTGAACACTGTGCTGTCGGGCATGATAATGCTAATATGCTCCCTACTAGCCTTCCATTGCAGTAGCATAAGCACTCCTCAACATGCAGACACACACACACATATATTCAGTCACATTCATACCCTTACTGACATGCACATGCCCACACACACACACAAACACACACACACACATCCATTCAGTCACATTCATACCGCTATAGATACATAGAGACAGACAGACACACACACACACATCTATTGAGTTGCATTCATACCCTTACTGACATGCACATGCCTATGCACACTCACACAGAAACACACACACACACTCACATTCAGTCACATTCATACCTCTACATATACACACACACACACACACACCCATCCATTCAGTCAGTCACATTCATACCTCTACAGATACATAGAGACAGACAGACACACACACACACACATCTATTGAGTTGCATTCATACCCTTACTGACATGCACATGCCCATGCACACTCACACAGAAACACACACACACTCTCACATTCAGTAACATTCATACCTCTACAGATACATAGAGACAGACACACACACACATCTATTGAGTTGCATTCATACCCTTACTGACATGCACATGCCCATGCACACTCACACAGAAACACACACACACTCTCACATTCAGTAACATTCATACCTCTACAGATACATAGAGACAGACACACACACACATCTATTGAGTTGCATTCATACCCTTACTGACATGCACATGCCCATGCACACTCACACAGAAACACACACACACTCTCACATTCAGTAACATTCATACCTCTACAGATACATAGAGACAGACACACACACACATCTATTGAGTTGCATTCATACCCTTACTGACATGCACATGCCCATGCACACTCACACAGAAACACACACACACTCTCACATTCAGTAACATTCATACCTCTACAGATACACACACACACGCACACACCCCTGTTCAGTTGCATTCATACCCTTATTGACATGCACATGCCCATGCATGCACACACATGCACACACACATACCCATAGCTCCACTGTACTTACCTGTAGTTGCATAATGAGCTGCATTCAGTCCAGTAGAGATGAATGGCTGTACACCATCAAAAGGCAGTGTACTCTTTTTCCTCTCTCCTGTCCATGCCACATCCACTGCTGGGGTGAAACAGTATTCCAAGAGCAGTCTCTGGATTGGAAAGACTTAACAGGATACAGAATCCTTCAGAGTTACGGCTTCTGCATTGTGGTAAGCCTTTCTGAATCCCAGGGCTTGTATTTTATGCATTGTATTGTACAAATAACAACCACAGACTTCATCTAAAAGAAGATTTTCTAGGGGACTGAATGATGCTGTAAGTGACTTTCACTGCCTACAGGGAATTTAAGACTTTTTTTTCATTACATGAATGAAATGTAGCCTCTATACTCATTTATTTAGCCCTGTTTGGAGTAGTTCTTGACATAAAACAAGGATAAGATGGTCCGTTGAGAATCTAATCATATCAACATAGTTTTCCACTATTCAGCAGTATTCTGTGTAGTATTTAATGTATTATTTTATATTTGTAGCAGCTGAATAAAGATATAGGTTAAACAAAAGCCTCCTTTCTTTATACCTCTCAATATGTATATATATTGTGAGAGTTTGATACTATGAAACATTTAAGTGCTTTTTTGTTTACTTCAATTCTTGTATGGAAATTTTGATTTTTCTCTTAGGACTTCTATAACTTTTGTAGTAAATGTTGACATTATGACATTCTACCTAACTGGTAAAGCTTAAGATGGCTCCAAATATGCATTTGAATGAAAAGCTCATTCTACTTATTTTAAGATTTAATGCAGCTGATTTTATATATTTACCAGAAGTATTACAGGATGCATACTTGATCCTTTACTCCATACAAAAGATCTTAGTCATCTCCTGCCTCATTTTGTATCTTCTTTATTAACAGAAAAACAATAGTTTTTGAATGATTAACTCTATATCCAGACACTGTTTTATATTTTCTATCAGAAGTTCTGTAAAAGGTATGTACGCTTGAAATGGAAGTATGACTATAACAGTCATCTGCAAGTAATGTGATCCTAGCAGTTAGTTCTCTGTTCCTTTTCCTATCCTTTCATTTTCTCCGAATTACATACCTTTATATGACTACCACTTCCTAAAAGTAATTAAGCCCTTCATAACTCATGAGTAGCAAAGTGTAAATGTTATATACAAATGTTAACAAGAAGTGCACATTGGGAGCTAATGGCTAGTCTTCTATCATGTTCTCTGGGTAAACCCTACCCCTTGAGCAGCCAATAGTACACTGTTCCAGAAAAATCTCTGAGAAATACCTGTTCTTCAAGTTTAAATGGTATAGGCATGGCCTACTAGAATTCCCTTTAAAATGCACAGTTTCAGTTAACTGATGTACATTGCTTTATTTACAGGTAATACAGCAGTAATCATGTAGCACTATAATTCTACTCTAGAAAGCAGGTAATACGGAGGCTTATGATCAGCTCACCTATCATGGCCAGCTTATTATGTGTTCGAGACATGAATGCCAACAAATTCACTTCAAGACCCGATCATAATTGTTTATAGTCCATGGAGCTTTATCTGCTCCATGTAGTACTAGTTACAGAAAAAAAGCACCAAGTGTTTTACTGGCTTTCAAAGAGTTCTGTCAGAAAGAGAGGTGTAACATATTCTCTTGTATTGCAAAAAGTAAGGGAAAGATTACTGGCATAGACAGTAGGCATAAACAGATCTGTTTTTAATTCTGCTGCTGTCATTTGCTGGCCAGTACTGACATGTTTAACTGCCTAGTATGATAGCCAATCTTAATAACTTAAGCAGGGGTGCTTAACAATTGTTAAGATTGGATCTCGCGCAATACAGGCGATTAACTGGTTTGTCTTTTTTGTGATATTGGAACATAATCACTACGCTCCATGCACTAGAAAATTATTTCTTCTATCTAAGATTAATCGTGTATTTTTTTTTAATGTGGATTTCTTGAAGTTCTGTGGTGACATGCTTGTGAGTGTATCCCTTGCCGACTGCAGTATTGGTGAATGTAGCATGAATAATCGATAAAAAGCAGTACAAATTAGGATGGATCCTCCCATCATACACTAGATAAGTTTTTTGTTTTATTTTTTTAGTAGTATGTCTTGCTCATAAGTTTATTACAAAGGTATTGAAAAGGAAAATGCCTAATTCCTTATGTCAGGAATGTGTTAGTCTGCAGTAGCTCCGTTGAAGTTTCACTTTTGTGATTTTATGTTTATTGCATACCCAAACAAAGAAGACGTCCGAGGCAAAAATACACAGGATCTCCACAGCCCTCCACACCACATACCATGCATAGTCCACACACCTCTGCCTCACAACCACTAAGGCTACAACATAAACCCAACATATTAGTCATAGGAGACTCCATTGTGAGACACACAGATGTGCCTCTCACCAGGCCGGATAAGGAGAAAGTCACGGTTAGTTGTCTGTCAGGTGCCAGAATCCACCATATCACACACACACACTCAAGTCTCTCAACAACAGATACTGTTATGACTCTGTCATAGTCCATGTTGGCACGAATGACTTGAGATGTACCTCTCTGAACTATATGAAGAGAGACATGATTGAGCTCTCTGATTATGTGTCCCAAGCAGGTATGTCCCTAGCCTTAAGCAGCATTCTGCCGTCACCCAGAATGATGCCTTAATACAAACAGAAAATGATTGACTTTAACAATTGGCATAGTTTCTGGTGTCATTCCAGGGGGATCCAGTACCTGACAGCCTGGGAAGATATGATCAACAGACAATGATGCTTTGCCAGAGATGGCCTGCATCTGTCTCACCTGGGCTTCAGGCTTCTGGCAAAGGCTGTTGCCTCCCCTATAGTGCCTTTTTTAGGAAAAGTGATGAGGTTAAAACTACCAATATAAAAATTTCAACAAAACAGAAATTAAAGGTTATACTGCTAAATGCTAGGAGTCTAAACATGAAACTGCATTCATTGCAAGCATTCCTAACCCTGGAAAATGCTGACATCTGTGCAGTCACAGAAACCTGGTTCAAAGCTGCTGACTGGCACCCCAGCCTTACCTTGTTACTCATCCTATCATACATTCAGACCCCAAACTGTGGGCAGTAAAGGCAAAGGAGGTGGAGTTTCAATATACATTAAAGACATACACACCTCCAGGCTGGTCAAACAGTATGATGCACAGGAGGCACTCCAAGTGCAGTTAACCATTGACAAAACCCTTATTCAAATCATAACTAGCTACCGGCTCCCAAATCTGACTCAAGATGCCCAATCCACCTACTTGGACCTGTTCGAATCTGTGAAGATTCAACCCTTTACCCTGATCCTGGGAGACTCAAGATGCCCAATCCACCTACTTGGACCTGTTTGAATCTATCAAGATTCAACCCTTTACCCTGATCCTGGCTGACTTTAGCTTCCCAAACATAGACTGGAAGAACTACTCATGCCAGAGCACAAATACCCAGAGATTCCTTGATTATGTCAATACAAATGCCATGGAACAGCTAATTGATACCCCCACAAGGGGTGATAATATCTTGGACTTGGTATTAACCAACATGAGTAACCACTGCAGAATCCCTATAGTATTATCCTCCCTGGAAAGATCTGACAACAAAGCGGTCACTTTCGAAGTCACCATCTCCCCCAACCCCCCTCTAGCTAGTATCAGACATAAAAACTTCTCCAAAGCTGATTACACCCTCCTGAGGGATGGTATAAACAGCTTCACAGCCCCCTCCCCCCCCTGTAGGAACTGGTACCAATATCCAGAATAACACCAAAGCACTGTACGAGCACTTATAGAGATGCATGGAATCAGGCATACCAGACAGGACTAAATCATCCTCTGCAAGGAAAAGTAAACCTGTCTGGTGGATATCTGCAATTAATAAACTCTGTAACAAAAGGGAAAACAATTGCTGTACAAGACCAAGAAGGAGCAGGTGCCTAATTGGAAGCAATGTCTCCTTAGCCTGAACAAACAAATAAGAGCACTAGTGAAATCCTCCAAAGCAAACTTCGAGTCCAAATTGGCCACATCTACTAGATACAATCATAAGGCCTTCTTCACATATGTCCGCAACCTCAAAGGAAGCACCCAGAACTGTTCAAAACTGGTGGTCAAGGACACCACATATACAAATTCCATAAATATAGCAAACTTTCTGGCCGACAGATTCAGTGAAAACTTTACCCCTCTGTCCTCCCCATCAGTAAATCAGGACATCCCCATTACCTGCCCCTTCCCCTTATATCTGTGGAACAGGTCATCACTCCTCTCTCAAAGGCAAAAAAATATCGCCTCCATGGGACCCAATAACATCCCAGGCTGCAGCCTACGTAAACTCAGGCAGAAACTTGCAGCACCACTATCACCCTATTTAACCAAAGCCTGAGTACTGGCTTCATCCCAGCTGAGTGGAGGACATCCACTGTCATCTCTTTACACAATGGGAAATTATAGACCCATCAGCCTAACTAGCCAGATCTGCAAGGCCATGGAATGGATTATCATGGACCTCATCAGCAAGGACTTTGGCAACCTCCAAACACTTGATCCCATACAGTTTGGCTTCATCAAGGGGAGGTAATGTCTGCTAAATTTGGTCGACTTCTTTGAGACAGTCACCAAAGCCATGAATGAGGGGAAGCTCTGCATAGGTTCATAGGTTCATAGATTAGTACTAAGCTAACTGCCCTTGCGAGTCATTTTAAGCCTAGCCGATTATCCCTTGTGAGATTCAAACCCTGCACCTTGTGTTTGTAAGGCAAACACCTTAACCATTAGGCCACCCTCCCGCCTACCTTGACCTGGCCAAAGTCTTTGACACTATTCCCCACTCGGGTATAATAGATAAACTCTTTCAGCTAGGCATCAATCCATTTGTTACCAGATGGGTTGCAAACTGGCTCACTGATAGAACTCACATAGTCAAAATAGGGGAAGCCACCTCAAGCAGCAGACCTATAACAAGCGGCGTACCCCAGGGTTTGGTCTTGGGGCCTCTGTTATTTGGGATATACTTTTCTGAGGTGCAGGCCAAAAGCAGTGGGGTATGGCTGACCAAGTTTGCAGATAACTGCAAGCTGGGTGCTGTCATCAATTCCCCTAGTGATGTGGATATCGTCCAAGAGGCCATCACTCAGACAAATGACTGGTGCCAGAAACATGGCCTCAAGCTGAATACCAAAACATGCATCATCATCCTGTTTGGGGAGAGTGACGTTCCCACAAATTATCACATTAATAACAACGTCCTAAGCACTCAGTCAGTCATGAGGGATTTGGACCCCCAGGTTGATAGCGCCCTGACTTTTGACCACCATGTTGCTTCCATTGTATGGAAATCCTTCTACGTGGCCCACTTCATAAGTAAGGGTATCTCATCCAGGGACAAGAAGGTCATAACATCCCTGTATTCTTTCCTTATAAGGCCCATTATCGAGTACAATGCCCCTTTCTGCATGTACCTCACAAAGCACATGCAGCAGCTGGAGAGACCACAGAGATTCCTCACCAGGAGAATCCAGGGCCTCAAACATCTACCCTACACAGATAGGCTAAAAGCCTTATCCCTCTACTTGGTTTCATACGGACTCCTCAGAGGTGACCTCTGTCTGGCATACAAGGCATTCACAGACCCCACCTTGATGGGACTGCTGCATATCCGCAAGTCAAGTTCCACTCGGGTAACCCACAGGCATGGCCTCAACCTGGTCTGTGACATCAACAAGACTTGCTGGCGGGAGAGATTTGTGTCCAAGAAACTCCCCCATCTATGGAATAGACTCCCTCTCCACATCAAGCTGAGTACCTCTTTACCCCTTTTTAAGCGCAAGTTGGATAACTGGATGGGAAACAGAAAACATACCCCTGGGATTCCACCCATGTCCCTGCTGGACAGGGGCATCAGGTGCTGATTTATCTAAACATGGGCTAAACTCTTGGCTAGACTTATAAGGGCCTCAAGGCCAATAGCCTAGCAACCTCCTATGATCCTATTTGATTATGTATTTATTTATTTACTTTTGTTTACTGGGATAGTCTGACTAGGCAGTGGCCAATTTTAGTGGAGATTCAGAAGAAAAAGTGCAGTAACATATACACAAGAGTTATGTAACAAGACACAACAGCATCAAATGCAAAATGTGTTGAATGCAGTTGCACTATATACATACTATAAACATCTATATGAGAGAGTAAGAGTATGCATATAAAATACAGAGGTGTTTATGGTGGTTGATAAAATAGAGCAGTTATAAAGCAGTTATATATTCTTTGTGATTCCATATGTAAAAATAAGCAGGTAATCAAGCATTTGAGATGCTGCGTACAGTAAAGTCATTAAGAATATGAGTGTTGATGGTTTTCACAAAAGATGTGTACCTCAAGATTATTACAGGTGGTTAACATAAACTGTCAAATAATAACAGGCTTTCATTACATGTTGATTTGTAGAATATATGTACATACTGTATACAGTGTGACACAAACATGAAAGGTTAGGTATTCTAGAAAAGTTGTACCCAAAGAAGAAGTACTTGCATTAGGTAAGTGAAGCATAAGGTGTTGTGGAATTCCTGGTATGTCATACACGTTATCCACGGTTATCAGACATTCATGAAAGAACTTTTTTGATAGCTCAGTTTGCCTAATATAGATTTTGAGCTCATTATTTAAAAGATAGGCAAGTTGAGAGCAAGAAGTTATCCTGGAAAAGTGTGGCATATACAGTTAACTTACAAATGTTGTGTTAAGGAGGGGCAAATTATGCTGAGGCTAGTGACTTGTGGAGGGGATGGCAGGACATTCAAGTATATAGCTGTATAGTTTGAGTGTAGTGAGTCTTACTGCAGGTGTGTTGTTTGATCTGTCTTTCATCATAGCTCTCTTGGAGGAGTGTACCACTGTAGGAAATGTCTGACTGAAGGACATTTGTTTGGATGGTTCAGTATTTTGTAAACTGTTTTTAGCTGAGAGTGTAGAAGTACATTGGGAAGTTATACCCACTGTAGTTGTTTTGCCCTATTATATACCATTTATTCATTGTCCTGAAGATATACAAAGACATTTATTGTTTTACACTGAAGCCAGAACATCAAAGTAGTGCTATGCAAGCCATGGGACAGTGACCATGCTGTTCATCCAACATACCTAGAACTTGCCAAGGCATTTCATACCATCCCGCATGCAAATATTATCAACAAGCTAAATGTGCTCGGGCCGATCCCTGTCTAGTTAGATAGGTAATTGGCTGAGGGACAGAATCCACACTGTGAGGTTGCCAGGTACCTTGTTAAAATGATGCATGCTGGGACACCTACTATTCAGGATATACTTCTCTAATCTCCAAATAAAAAAGGGGAAATCTGATTCGCCAAATTTGCAGATTATTGTAAACTGGGTGTTATACTTAAATTCCCTTCTGATATGCAGACGCTATGAGGTGAACTGCATTATAAGTAACTGGTGCTCTCAAAATGGGCTAAAAGTAAATGCTAAGAAATGCAACATTGTTGCATTTGGCAAACAACCCCCCCCCCCCCCCCAGCTTATAGTATAGAAAACATCCTACTCCAAAATAAAGATGTCATGAGAGACCTTGGAACCTGGATAGATAGTTCCCTCTCTTTTGACCATCATCTTGTAACAGTTGTTAGGAAATCCTTCTATCTGGCTTAGCTGTTCATGAAGGGTTAATTTCCTCTAGATATAAAGAAGACCTTACCCCTCTGTATTCTGCACTGATCAGGTCCATCACTAAATATAATGCCCTGTTTGGAATGTATCTTACTAAACATTTCAAGTAGGTGGAGACCCCTAAAGGTTATTGAAAAAAAATCATGGGCCTAAAGGGTGTGAGCTATCAAGCGAGGCTGGAGGACTTGTCCCTATATTCAGTGTCCAAAAATCTCCTTTGTGTGAGCTGCTTCTTGCCTTCTGAGCCGTTAGGGGTTCAGCTGTTCAAGGCCTCTTACTTTTCCACAAATCAAACAATCCAGTAAATACTAGAACTAGAGATCTTAACCTGCTCCAGCAAATTAACAAATCACGGTAGAGAGACAGATTTATCTCACAATGATTATCCCTTCCCTGAAACAAACTTTCTCTTCAGATCAAGCAGTGTGACACACTATCTTTCTTTAAGAAGAATTTAGACTTTTGGATGGGTAAGGGTATTCATAGATTTGCCCCACTATGACTGGCCGATCACACTTTGAAAAAGGAGGTAATGTCTGAGGCTGAGTACTGGCAAGATTTAAATGGCCACATGGTGCGGTTGTCTTGTACGTTCTATGAGTCTATGATTATATGAGACTAGTTTTGCCTGTGCTGTTCTTTTACACTAAACTCCACCTTGTGCTGAGTGTTATTACTTCATATCACTGCATTCATGGTTCGGTTATGATGCATTTTTTTTCCAAGTTGCATTTTTATATTACTGTACAAGTACTTGTATGTCTGCATTTTGACTGCCATATACTGAGCCTAATGCCTTCCAGCTTCCCTCATCTGCATTCTCAGATGTTATCAACATGCCATTTGCTGTACCACTGCAGCGTACATGACCTGGTGACCTATTGCACCATCCATTGTGGAGCTATGCTCCCTCAACCCAACTCTCTAAATCACTGCCTCCAATTTTACACCAGTGCAGCGAAAAAGGAATAATTGTTTTTCCATTGTCTTCTTTTTTTGTGACTGCAGTGGTAAAATATTTATAGAGACAAAGGTTGAGGAAGATGAGTCCGTCAGGGAAGTGCCAGAAGAAAATATGTTTAATCTTCTAATCCTGTAGTTATCAATTATTTCCCATGGTGACCAAATGGAATGGCAGGTCAGTGTAGTTGGGGAAGTGGATTGCAGAATGTTGGTAGACAGTAAGAGAAAGTACGTCCTTACCTAACTATACCTACTGATATATATATATATATATATATATATATGTGTGTGTGTGTGTGTGTGTGTGTGTGTGTGCACGCATCGCGTACATATGTGTTTGCACGAACCTTTTCTATTTGCTGTACTGCATTTGAACTAGGTCACTGCTTCACTGTACTCAGTTCATTTGTCCAGCTAATAAATATTAAGTACAAATAAAACACTTAATTTTTATAGACAGTATTATAGTATAATTATATTTACAACACACCCAGTAATTACGATGACTGCTAAAGGGGAATTTTCCTAAATGAAAAAACATATAAAAACAATCACTGATATTGCAAGTATTGTTTGTGTAAATATGTTTAAAAAGACATGGCCTTTTAATATATCTGCCACTATTCATATAGAAAATGCCTGTGAGTGCTTGCAAAGCAATCTGTTGTTTATCATTAATGAAATGAGCCTGTTAAAATGGGTGAAGCTGCCTTTCAGCATTTAGCTTTATTCACTTGGTTGTGGAAGATATTGCTGAGCTAAAAACTGAGTATGGTGTCAGTTTTAACTTGTATATTTGTTGATGTGGACTCTTGTAGTGACAAAAAATTAGCAGTCTATTCCACCACCTTTATTATCTTCACATTGTTTAGTTAGTCATTACCTCTCTTGATTCTTTCTAATCCTTAATACTTTTCATATCACCTTTACTCTTGAAATTTCTCTCCTGTACATTTTCCTCTCAACCTAGGCTGCCCCATCATCACTATTACTACCGAGCCTTAACTCGCCTCTACCTGTACTCAGTACTGAAAACCCTCCAACAGTTGTGTCACTATGAATTTAAGTTTTCTAACACTCACTAATCAGTTACATAAGTCTTGTACTAATTCTGCCTGTTTACATTGATCTCCTTTGTTTCACAGGCACTGCACTTATTTACTTCCCTTACCCATCCTTAAACCTCAGTTTCACTACCTTTGTTGTTAATTGCTACACAACTACAATTGAAATTAATGTCCCTGTTTAGGCATTGTCAGCTTATGATGTTTCTTATTGCTTCTTGACCTGTGGCACAGTTTTGCTTGCTGTTTTAATTATGCAAATAACTGTTGTGAACGTCCATGTTACAATTGTATATCGTATGTTGCTTATGCGGTTTGATGCCTGAAACTCCTCAGCTTATGCTTATTCTACAACATTTTCTGCTTAAAAGCTGCACTTTCTCTCCTGAGCTTGTTAACTTCCATTTTTTTCATTCTTATATTTCTTCTTCTACTGAAGTGTTACTCTTATTTCTTTGCACCTGGAACTTTTCTGCACAAGCCTCTCCTGTTAAAGGGCTTTAGTTCATTGGGGCATACTTATTGATGAATAGCTAAAAGTACAAATAGACATTTTTGAAGCATTGTTAGAGTTGCAGTAATATTCTTTGCCATTTTCTGCTCCCAGGTTAATGAGCGAGATGACATCATTCTCAAACTGCGCAGTGAATTGCTCATCGTACACCAGGAGCTAGATTCCAGGAGTGCACAGCTAGACAGTGCTGAGGATGCCGCAGATAAGCTAACCCAGGAGTTGCAGGTCACTCGCAATGAGTTAGATGCTTGCAGGCAACACAGTCAGCAATGTGAAGAGGTTATTCAAGGACTCCGGGACCAGGTTGCAGCCTTCCGAAACGAAGTAAGTAACCCAACACTGGGTAATAACCCTGAGAAGAGTTTATGTGGTTCTTGATTTTTGCATCATCTGTATTTAATGTAATACTGGCTGATCCCCTTGAGAATAGTTTATGTGACTGTTGATTTTTGTATTATCTGTGTTAGTGGGTCACATATTACTTCTGTCATATTCAAGTGGAAACAAATTTGCCATCCATCACTCTAACATATTTTAACATTGTACGTATTTAAAATGTACATTCTATTATGTATTCTTCATAACTGCAGATGACACTGTCACCTTCCTTTTCCCCAAGCACTGGGGTCAATGTCTGATCCAGCTGACATATCTAAGACAATGAAACACTACTTGTGTAATTACCTGCCTCTCCACATCAATGCCCAAACGGCAACTATTTTTTTTGCTGCCTGTTACAACTTGGGAAGTCTGAAGATATTGGTGTCACTACAGTATAAAAGGAGGTATCTAAGAATCCAAGGTAGAGCTGTAAGCTGAGAGAGCTTGAGGTGAACTTGAGTTTCAGGGCTGTTATTTTTTTTTTAAATTCCTAGTTTATTCCTTTTATACATCTTCAAGTCAGTAGCCAGCTACAATTTCTACACTATTTTTTTTGTTAGTACACTATATTTGAAGGCAGAAGAATGGTGAAGGTTGTATGGTAGAGCTTGATTTCACTAATTTTTGTCAGGGCAAGTCACTTCATTGCTAATGATGACACTTCAAGACCCTGCCATATGAAGGGATCATATGCCATTTGTTTAATCTGTAGTTTTACATGGGCTCATTAATTTTAAATAAATGATCAGGTTTACTGGTACTACTTTATTTCAGACTTAAATTTGGTCTTGCGTGTTTCTTTTGCTGCAGCTCAGAAGGGACCTCTGAAAGGTAATAAACATGTCAGAATGTGAAGTACTGTATGAACAAGTTTGAAAACTTCACTACTAGACCTTTTATGTTACTATCACAATGGTTAATATTACTTCTCATCTTGACAATTCAGATTGTCTAAGACATTAATGGACAACATGGTGGGTGAACTCTTATAGTGCATGATGAAGCTGGTTGTCTCCCATGCTCTCGCCATACATTGTGCTTAACTAAACTCATTTTTGTGAGTACGTATGGTTATTCCAAGTGAATTGATACAAGTATTAGATATGATAGTTTTTTTTCACTTAAATAATTACAGAAATTATGGAGCTTTTTGCTGAAAACATGATTGTGGAGGAACAAATGTATACTGATGGAAATAGAGAGGAGTGGATGCCACTGTAGCAGTGTTTTGCAAAACCTAAAACCTCATCCAACTGAACATAACAAATGGTTCTGAAGTGGAAAATTTTAGTTTATTCCACTTATAACGACAGATGGAATTTGAAAAGATATCTAAGAAAACAACAAAAAGTGAATGTCAATTATACTAAGTTCAGACATAATCAACGAATCACTTTAATGTCTATTAAACAACAGGTGGTTGAAGTATGAAATGGAATAGAAGAACTAGGTGATCAAACAGAAAATATGAAAAAACAACTAACAGTAATAAGGGATAAGTCTCATAGGAAGAATTTGAGGTTCTTCAGGGTGCCGGAAGCAGAAGAAAGCTTGGACTTTTTGAAGTCTATGAAATCTTTGATAGAAAAATAGTCCAAATTCACAAAATTATCACTAGGGATTGAAACAGTATATCAACTACCCTTGACTGTGTCTTAGAGGGCAGATGGGAAATCTTGAGTTATTTTGGTACTGTTTGTGATAATGTAAAAAAAAAAAAAAGAACGGCAGCTGTGGCAGCTGTTACAATTAAAGAAAACATTCATAGTGATAGATCAGATGGTATCTTGTCGATCGTGATTAATCAGATAAACGTTTACAGCCACGATTACAATTTTTGGGTACTGTTAAGAAATATAAGCAGCACAAACGGAAACATATGTTGGCTTTCCCTGCTGTGTTAACAGTGCTTCTTTGGCTGGAATTTCTATTTTATTGCTGCAGAGGAGGCAGTGATTAAATTAAATGAGTTGCCAATGTATTTGAAGTAACAGAGACTGATTCTGTAGGAATCTCAAATCCAGGTGACTACAAGTTTGGTGGAAGCCGATGAGGAATGGGGCAGAACAGGAGGAATAAACAGAAAAGGGAGACTGTTTTCTATGATGTATTAGTGGAAGATTTTACAAGGGGATTAATGTCTCTGATTGTGAAGTATTGTGAAGCAGAAAGGTTTGTTAAATCTTTGTTGTTATTGTACTTTCCCAAAGAACAAACATGGAGACGTGATCTCTCCGTGGAATGATGTGACTAAGGTTTAACTTTTGAAGTGATAACGTGGACTGCCTCATCAAGTTTTGTACTTGAAATTAAAAAAAATAATACTTAGGAGGCCCATTCATTCTTTTTCTGACTTACTTCCAAGGGGTTTTAATAGATGAAGTTTCAAGAAACTGCTTTTCATTTTCCTGTGAAAAATACTGATAAATCACAAAAATTGACTGCCTGAATATGGGAAAACCTGATTTCATGGAATCTGGAATTATAGATCACATCACTCATTCACCACAGTAGTATTACATGTCATGTTTAATACTTTTACTAATGCTGGCTTTTGCTGTATTGAGTGTTCTGTACACAGAACCTATTTTAGTTTAGCGTATAATATAAATACATTATAATGAAATTGTGATAATTGCCAGGCATTATACTTAAAACACTGGTGTAATTCACAGATTTTATCTCATAAAATGGATTTTTGTTTTTTTAAGAACCATAAATTGATGTCCTTGTTGATGTTAGCATCATTTCAATATTCAATAGATACTGAGCAGGCTCACAAACCAATATAAATTAAGTACATAATTTATTAAGTTTCAAGAGTAAATCAGTATAATAATGTATGGTCCTGTGTTTGCTAGACCATCTCAAAAAACTCCAGCTTTACTCCATCGCATATTGCCTACTAAGAGGTGATCTCTGCCTAACATACAAAGCTATGTCAAACCCAGAGCTGTTGGACATGCTTCACTTAAAGAAGTCCCAATCCCTCTGAGCTACATGCTCTAGGGACCTAAACCTTGTCACCACAATAAACCGAACATGCCGGAGGGATAGATTCCTGTCCCAGAGACTTCCCATACTCTGGAATAAACTACCTATCTATATCAAACAAATCTCCTCATTAGTACTCTTCAAGAAAAATCTTAATGATTAGATGGGAAATAGGAAATTCACCCCGAGGATCACTTCTGTGGCTCTGCTCGACAGTGGCACAGGAAAATAATTTTCTTGGGTGGCAAAAGCCAGGGTACCTTTTTGGCTGGGCTTGTATAGGCCCTAGGGCCGATAGCCTAGTACCTACCTATACCATGATTTTTCTTTAGAGTAAGTGCAACCCCCTTGGAAGGTATCATTCATTACATAATTTTAATAGGATTTCAGTTACATTGTATAGTTAGCATGCTTTAAATTCAAATGCCTTAACTTTTAACAAATTATGGCAAAATTGTTCTTATCAATGTAATTTTATATTTATATATAGTAATTATTAAGATATTCATATCTGTGTCAGTTGTACACCTAATACTGTGTCACATTAGAACATGAAAATGTTGCTTTATTCCTTGAGTCAAAAGATAAGTTTCAAAATTCTTTGGCTATATAAATCTTAATTATATCTGAATGTTTGAGGTATTTGTAATAATTTATTTCAGCTGAAGATGTTTAGGTCTATCACAAGCCTGTAATGTTGCTTAATAGCTTTTAAGCTTTTAGATATAGTTTACAAGGTACTTGTACATCTGATAGTTGAGATGGCATACCCCTGACATACAATAGCTGGATATGGCTTCTTCTAAGTCTGGCAATTTTTTTTTGATAACATCTCCAATCAGATAAAGATGCACATTTCAAACAACAAAAAATCGGGCGACTACTGGAGTAGCAAAAATTACAGCAGCCACTTGTAAAAACACACCACTTTAATTCTTGTAAGCGCTTTCGAATGGGACAATGCTCCAACTTCATCAGACAACGTTATACCATAAGCAGTCTTACTTATAGACAATAAATAAATTATTTAATAAATGATTAAAAAAGCAATAATTCAATTTAGCTTAGATTAGCCTTCAGAGCATACTTGGTTAAAGGCAAAACACAATATCACAATATCTTAAAATTCATTTAAAGACCCGTAAAACCTATCCATAATTAAAACATGACAATAAATATATATTAATAAATTAAGAAACCCTATCATGTATTGCACACACTTATAAATTATTTAATATTATATCAAAGATGCAAGGAATTTCTATAGCAATATGCATGATAACTGAGCATATGAAGAAACTTATAATGTTATAGCAGTTAACCTAACTCCAGGAACCAATAAACAAAGCCCTACCTATGCGTGAAATCATCCCATTATGTTTATATTATAACCATAATAATAATAATAATAATTTTATAACTTTATAAACAAAAAGGCTATTTCAACCTGATTTAAGCCTATCAGCTTATAGGAAAACAATTATCATGCCTAAGCAGACATGTATAAACCTTCAACATACAACATTCATTCTAAACCGAATGCTTACTTGTAGCCATACGACAAACCTTTAGTACTAACCTATACCAACAAAAGAGAGATTAGGTAATTTACGTAAAATTAGAATCGACGCATATACACAGATACCCTATTTATAGAGCTTCCCAATTTAAAAACCTCGTAAGTACTTAAATAATTATTCTTATCTACGTAAAGCCTTACGTTTTAAAATACACTTAATAGAGGCATATTCATTTAGTGCTGGTGGAATGTGGATTGATGTTCGAATTTGTCATAATACTTCTTGTTCTTCTAAGAAAAGCTGCCATGGACCCCCTCAATTCACTTTTGACTTGTTGTAAAACAACAAAAGTGAACGTATGCATTGGGTGCTCGAGAATATGTTTAGCTAGCACATTGGTGTTGTCACCCTTACTAATCGCATACTGATGCTCAGAAATTCTTTGTTTTAACATTCTTTCGGTTTTGCCAATATAATACGAAGGACACACTTGACACGTAGCTGCGTAAACCACTCCTTTAGATTGACAATTGTACCTATCATTTATAAAATAATCTCTATCATTGATCCTTATTTTATTTCCTGATGTAACAAATTTACATTGTGGACATGCACCACATTTGCTCATGCCTACCGTTGCATGGGGACCCCATGGCTATGCCTGTATTTTGGAGAAAAAGTTGCCCATTAAACATCAAGTAGTTGTTAGATAACACAATATCTAATAAAGTTTCAACTAAATAAATACTTGCATCGTCTGCCCTTTTATATAGCATAAATTCTCCAGTCCATTCTATCCCTAACTGCTGAGGGTTAACTGTATATAGATCTTTTATATCAATAACCAGGAATATATGCTGGTCACAATATTCAAGCTTGTTAATGTTCTCCAAAAACCTCCAAGAGGCAGTAGTTTTGGCAATAGTGTTGTGGCCCATTGGGAACGGACCTTCCTGTTTAATAATAGCATGTTCCGGGAGCACGTAGTATGGTATACCAGATACCAAGATGATATGTGCCTTATTTGGAAAGGGGAAATTGACCTTATTTATAGTTTTATTGTTAATATTACAGCTATGACAGAGTTTCTTGAATTTACATACACCATTGGGGTAGATGACATTACTTATCTAGATGTTAGAGTCACTAAGGATAGACTTAATTGTAGATTTAAGTCTACAATATCTAGGAAACCTACATATTCGAATGCTCTTTTACATTTTTCAAGTAGTCATCCTTACCACCAGAAAAAAGCTGTAGTTAAGTGTCAATTTGTAAGGGCAGCATGGATGGTGTCAGATGATCAAGATGATCTGAATGAATGTGAAACAATTAAAACATTGTTCCTCAAAAGAGGTTATCCGGAAACATTAGTTATTGACATTAGTCAGGAAGTAAGTGCCAAAAGAAGTTCAGGGCACTTCAAACCCCTTTTATTAGGTGGATCTTTGCTTAGTGAAAGCACAAGGGTTCAACTGGATACCATTAATACGTGCGCTAGAAATAAGAACTTAGGTCTTAATTTTTTATTCACTTATAGTATAGATCATAAGAAAATTAGAGACATTCTCATTAAAAACTGGGCTATTATCTTAGAGGATCACGCTTTGAGTAAGGCCATTGACTTAAAACCAAGTTTTACCTATAGACGAGGGTTAAACTTGAAGAATTTATTGGAGATGAATAAAAAACATGTTAATTGTGCAGGCATGAGCAAATGTGGTACATGTCCACAATTTAAATTTGTTACATCAGGAAATAAAATAAGGATCAATGATAGAGATTATTTTATAAATGATAGGTACAATTGTCGATCTAAAGGAGTGGTTTACGCAGCTACATGTCAAGTGTGTCCCTCGTATTATACTGGCAAAACTGAAAGAATGTTAAAACAAAGAATTTCTGAGCATCAGTATGCGATTAGTAAGGGTGACAACACCAATGTGCTAGCTAAACATATTCTCGAGCACCCAATGCATAAGTTCACTTTTGTTGTTTTACAACAAGTCAAAAGTGAATTGAGGGAGGTCCATGGCAGCTTTTCTTAGAAGAACAAGAAGTATTATGGCAAATTCGAACATCAGCCCACATTCTGCCAGGACTAAATGAATATGCCTCTATTAAGTGTATTTTAAAACTTAAGGCTTTATGTAGATAAGAATAATTATTTAAGTACTTACAAGGTTTTTAAATTGGGAAGCTCTATAAATAGGGTATCTGTGTATATGCGTCGATTCTAAATTTACCTAAATTACCTAATCTCTCTTTTGTTGGTATAGGTTAGTACTAAAGGTTTGTCGTATGCTACAAGTAAGCATTCGGTTTAGAATGAATGTTGTATGTTGAAGGTTTATACATGTCTGCTTAGGCATGGTAATTGTTTTCCTATAAGCTGATGGGCTTAAATCAGGTTGAAATAGCCTTTTGTTTATAAAGTTATAAAATTATTATTATTATTATGGTTACAATATAAACATAATGGGATGATTTCACGTATAGGTAGGTCTTTGTTTATTGGTTCTTGGAGTTAGGTTAACTGTTATAGCGTTATAAGTTTCTTCATATGCTCAGTTTTCATGCATATTGCTATAGAAATTCCTTGCATCTTTGATATAATATTAAATAATTTATAAGTGTGTGCAATACATGATAGGGTTTCTACATTTATTAATATATATTTATTGTCATGTTTTAATTATGGATAGGTTTTACGGGTCTTTAAATGAATTTTAAGATATTATGATATGGTGTTTTGCCTTTAACCAAGTATGCTCTGAAGGCTAATCTAAGCTAAATTGAATTACTACTTTTCTAATCATTTATTAAATAATTTATTTATTGTCTATAAGTATGAGTGCTTATGGTGTAACGTTGTCTGATGAAGTTGGGGCATTGTCCCCTTCGAAAGTGCTACAAGAATTAAAGTGGTGTGTTTTTACAAGTGGCTGCTGTACTTTTTGCTACTCCAGTAATTGCCCGATTTTTTGTTGTTTGTTATAGTTAATTTCAGTGGTTATAGCAAAGATGCACATTTCATAAAAACTATTGGGAAGGATACTTATCCAATACTGTGTAGTGTTTTAATCTTTAAAATTGCCCTGTATTTTGAGATATTAACCAGATGTTATTCTACAGGCTTATGACGTGTTGTTTTTTATCTTTTCTTGAAAAATGAGAACATAAATATCACTGTCATATATTATATAACCACATAACATACTAACTGCTTAGTGTTAACTGCAGTGCTCAGGATATTAACCCATTTTTTCATCTTACCGTTAAACATCTAATGCAAGACCACCAGTTACTAGAGACCCCACATTCTGCCTCTCAATAGTCATCCTGGGATTAGTGCTTCTGTTTCCTCCTGGTGAGCACAGTGACATTATTTCCTGGAGACTGCTGATCACTGAAAAGGCTAATAACTGCTTCATAGGTGGCAACTTAGGTTCATAGGTAGGTACTAGGCTATTGGTCCTAGGGCCTATATAAGCTTAGGCAAAAGGTACCCTGGCTTTCACCACCCAAGAAAATTATTTTCCTGTGCCACTGTCGAGCAGAGCCACAGAAGTAATCGCCAAGGTGAATTTCCTATCTCCCATCCAATCATCAAGATTTTCTTGAAGAGTGCTAATGAAGAGCTTTGATATAGATAGGTAGTTTGTTCCAGAGTATGGGAAGTCTCTGGGACAAGAATCTATCCCTCCAGCATGTTAATTGTGGTGACAGGGTTTAGGTCCCTAGAGTGTGTAGCTTGTAGGGATTAGGATTTCTTTAAGTGGAGCATGTCTAAAAGCTCTGGGTTTGACATAGCTTTGTGTGTTAGGCAGAGATTGCCTCTGAGTAGGCGATATGCAATGGAGTAAAGCTGCAGTTTTTTGAGACGGTCTGCAGAGGGCATCTGTTTGAGGCTGGGTAATCCTCTTTGTGAGATATTTCTGCTGCCTTTCCAGTTGTTGTAGATGTCTTGTGAGGTACATACCAACAGGGGCATTGTACTCTATAATGGGTCTAATGAGTAATGAGTAGAGGGGAACAATGACCTCTTTTTTCCTGGATGAGAAACCTTTTGTGATGACGTGTGCCACATAGAAAGATTTCCTGACTACTGTGGTGATGTGATTATCAAAGGAGAGACTACTGTCCACCTGTGTCCCAAGGTCTCTTATCACACTTTCGATGTTAAGTAGACTACCGCCTCTGTGGTACTTTATGGGTACATAGTTTTTACCAAAAGGGATGACAATGCACTTTTTGGCATTGAGCTGGAGGCCATGGCTTTGACACCAGACATCTGTCTCAGCTAGGCCCTTTTGTAGGATGTTCACATCTTTTGGAGTTTTGATTATGGCTCCTAGTTTGCAGTCATCTGCGTACTTCATAAGCCAAAGACCTTCTGTGTTAGCCTGTACTTCAGAGAAGTAGATACCAAACAGGAGAGGTCCCAGGACTGAACCCTGTGGTACTCCACTTGTCACTGGTCTGAAGTTGGATTTGGAGTCTGCTACTTTCACAGTGTGGGTTCTGTCAGTGAGCCAGTTGGCAACCCATCTTGTGACATAGGGATTTATACCTAGTTTAGTGAGTTTATCTATAATTCCAGAGTGTGGGATGGTGTCAAAAGCCTTGGCGAGATCTAGATAGGCTGTGTGAACCACCTTACCCTCATCTGCAGCTTTGGTGACTGCTTCAAAGAAGTCTTTCAGGTTTAGGAAACATGATCTGCCTTTTACAAACCCGAACTGGGTGGGGTCCTGAGTTTGGAGATTACCAATGTCATTGTTTATAAGTTCTATGGTGATACATTCCATAGCCTTGCAGACCAAGCTCATTAGGCTAATGGGGTGGTAGTTTCCAGGGTCCGTGGTGGCTCCCCCTTTGTGGAGTGGGATAACAGTCACTGTGCACCATTCAGTGGGCACATAGCCTGAGGTGAGGCTATGATTGAACATGGTAATTAGGTGGGGTGCCAGTTTGTTCTGTAGTTCATGTAGAACACAGTCTGGGATATTGTCAGGTCCCATGGATGCTATGTTCTTGGCTTTAGATAGTGTCTTTTTTACCTGTGCAGCCGTGATTACAGGAACTTTGCATTCTTCTGGTATAGAGATGGGCCCTTTAGGGGATGACAGGGGGGTAAAGTTATCAATGAACCTATCTGCCAGGATGTTGGCAATATCAGTTGGTTCTGTATATTTAGTGCCATTGTGCTGTAACTCAGAGCAGATCTGAGTGTTGCCATTGAGATTCTTGACATAGTTATAGAATGCTTTGCGGTTGTCTTTACAGTCAGTGGCAATTTTGTTTTCATAACTAGCTTTGGAGGATTTTATGAGGGATCTCAGGTTCTTACTGAGGCTGACCAGGGAGTTTCTCCAATCATGGGATTTTACTCTTTTTTGCAACAGTTTCTTTCTTCTGTTGTAGAATTTGTTTATGCCAGGGGACCACCAGATTGGCTTCCATTTTTTGGAGGATAGCATCTTGGTTCTGTTAGGGATTGCACGATCCATGCACTCATGTAAGCGCTTATAAAGTGCATTTGTGTAGGATTCAGCAGTCATACCTCTATTGTCCGTCAGCATGGGTGTTGTGACTTTTGCCACTTCTGTCTTAAGAAGCATGAAGTTGGCTTTGGAGAAATTTTTTACTGTGGTTTCTCTAATGGGGGGTGGGGGAGGGATGTGGATGTCTAGGGTGATTAGCTTGTGGTCGGATCTGACCAACGAGGAATTGACCTCTGGTGTGGAGCACCAATTGCCCATGTTGGTATTAACCAGGTCTAGGATATTGCTGCCCCTGGTGGGGCTGTAGATAAGTTGATCCAAGGCATTGGAATTTATGAATTCCAGAAAACGTTGAACACAAGAGTTGGTACATGAGTAGTTTTCCCAGTTAATGGTGGGGTAGTTGAAATCGCTCATTATTAGGGTGTTAGGTTGTACCCTAATATTTTCCAGTGCATCAAGAAATGAGGAGTGGGAATCCTGGGGCATGGTGGGGGATCTGTAGCAAGCTACAATTTGGATTGCAGTATTGCCCAGAGTTAGATGCACTTGGGTAATCTCAGATGCATTATGCTGAGCAGCTAGCCTGGAGGTGTGGCTATCCTTAATGAATATGGACACGCCTCCACCTTTAGTGTTTCGGTCCAGGTTAAGTGGCTGAAAGGTGTGGTATGAATTATAGGGTAATGCAGGGGTACTCTCTGGAGCCTCGAACCAGGTCTCTGTCACTGCACAGATGTCGATGTTCTCCATTTTAAGGAGTGCCTTTTGAGGTTTAGACTTCTAGCATTGAGTAGCAGTACCCTCAGAATTTGCTTGCTTGTACCTGTTACGGTGGTGAATTTGTCATTTGAACCTTGCCTAAAAAAGGCACTATAGGGGTGGCTAGAGCCTTAGCCAGTATCCAGAATCCCAGGGCGACAAGTGCAGGCCATTTCTGGCAAAGCATCGTGGTTTGTCGATTATGTCATCCCAGGCAGACACATACTGGATTTCCTTAGAATGACACCAGAAGCTTAGCCAATTGTTGAAGTCAATCATTTTGTCCTTGTACTGTGGTATCATTCTGGGTGATGACAGGATGCTACTCAGAGCTAAGGTCATACCTGCCTGGGATACAAGATCGGACAGCTCTTCCATGTCCCTTTTTATGTAGTCCAGGGAGGTACGTCTTAGGTCATTCACACAAACATGGACAATGACAGAGTCATATTTGTACTTGTTGTGGAGTGACCTGAGTGCATGCGTTATGTGGTGGATCCTGGCACCCATCAGGCAGCTGACAGTAACTTTCTCCTTGTTTAGCCTGGTGAGTGGAACATCAGTGTACCTGACTATAGAGTCACCTATGACTAGAGTGTCGAGTACGTTGTTATGTCTTATGGGCTGTGGTTGAGTGGCACAATGAGTTTGTGGGCTGTGTCATTTGGGTTGTTTTGGGGGGTGGAGGTTGTTTTTGTTTCTGCTTTGGAGGCCCTGCTGCTTGGGCAGGTTTTTACTGAGAGCCTCCGTGAATGTAGGTGTGTGTTTTGTGTTTCTATGTGTGTGTTTTGGTGGTGTAGGTTTTGATGGACTATGTGATGAGTGTGGTATGGTGCAAGTGTTTACCTTCTCCTCTTGACTATCTATAAATGCATCTCTCACAGGTTGTAGTGTTGGGTGGTAAGAAGAGAGGGTTGTCTGTGTACATGAGGCAATTGCTGCATTGACCTAAGATGCCCAGTTTCATCAGGTAGACAGGAGAAAACATTGGGAGCTGACCCTTAGACATGCCTGGATAGGCTTATTTGTTAAGTACTAGAAACTGTTTTCTTCTAGACAAGTGAGGAAAGTTGAGTGCTGTAGTAATTGTAGCTTATTTAGTGCTTACAACGAGTTCTGAACAAGTGCTGAGCTCAAAGAAACAGATTTGAGTGCTGAAACTAGAAAACTGGCTAGTTCTAAGAAACAAAATTAAGTTAGAAGGCTTCCCTCCAACACAGAAAGGCTTGGGGGCTCAGAAGCCCACAAACAGTCCTGGACACACAAATCTGTATCCAGACTACAATACCCACAAGAAAGGCAGGAAACAAGCTTAGATTTTTTTTTTAAGTGGAAAGAGAGAAAGGAGGAGCAGATACTATAGCAATAACCCATGCCTGGGTGTGGGTAATGCTGGATTTACCCACGGTTGGCGTGGTTTGGTCCCGAGGGTGAAGCCCGAGGAACCAAACAAGGACAACCGTGGGTAAATACAGCATTACCCACACCCAGAAGTGGGTTATTGCTATTATACCATGACATTATTTAAGAAAAGAAACTATTACTTTTCTTAAATAATGACATAGTATAATGCCTGTTTACTGCCCTTCCGCAGATGTCTGGCATCCGCGGCAGTTCTGATGTACTGTGCGCCTGCGCAGTACATCAGAGTTGTGAAAAGCAACGGAGAAAGCAAGATCTCCGTTGCTTTTTACTGTTTCTATGTTAAATGGGTTTAACATAGCGAGACAGCTTTAAAATAAGCAACGGAGATGTCCGTTGCTTATTTTAACTGTCTCGCTATGTTAAACCCATTTAACATAGCTAGTAAAAAGCAACGGAGATCTTGCTTTCTCCATTGCTTTTTAAAACCTGTCAGCTATGTTAAATGGGTGTAGCATGAGACAGCTTAAATAAGCAACGAAGATCTCCGTTGCTTATTTTAAAGCTGTCTCGCTATGTTAAACCCATTTAACATAGCGAGATAGTGTTTTAAAAGTAAAGTTATACTAATGGAAAAAAGTCCGGGCGACCGAACCTTTTTCCATTAGCATAACTCGATTTACAATGTGCACGCTGGCCAATCAGCGTGCACGTTTTGGGGGGGGTCATGGTATAATAAGTGGGTTGGCCTTCTCAAATGTTCTCCCTGTATTAGGTAGAATGAGGTAATAACACTAGACTGGGAGGAGTGTCCCAGATCAAATTTACAGTAGGGGTGGGCAACTGCAAAGCCACCAACTATAAGAACAGCATACAGATAGGGAGGGAGGGTGAGAAACAAACTCCAGAAATGTTTCTCGCAGCAGAAAAGCAGCAGTGAGCCTTTAAATGAAAGTTTTAAACAGATAAAGGAGCCTCTAGAGAAAGCTTTTAACTGCAAACAAGTTATATATGACACTCTCCTTGACAGGAGATCAGAATCAAACAACCCAAACAGATACTTAATAAAATTGGACAATTTCCAGTTAATACCTCACATACAGTGAAACTAGCTAGAAAAGTATGGAGTAGACAAAGTGCTATAGATAACTCGAAACAATAAGCAAAAAAACAGGATACTTAATGTTATATATTATAGATCCGAGTTTGCTCAGTGACCTTCCTTCGATTAGCTCAGTGGAATTTATGCTTATGTGCTACTCCTGGTGAGAGAAGGAGCAGAGTCCACTGATTCCTGACTGTTTCTGGTTAGGCAGCGAGTGTCTCTGCTTGACGTTCCTGATTGTTCTGGTTGCTTTTTAAGTCATTTACCAGGAAAAGGCTACAACAAGCCTACAGACCCTTGCCTCATCTGGGATAAGACTGTGGATCACCAAACAGGCTGTGGCCTGCTTCTCATCTTGGGATTGTTGTTATGTTTTGCTTCTGGTGAGAGAAGAAGTAAAAGAGCTTTGAATCCCACCAGCGTGAAGCTGTGGTGAGACCAGCACTAGTAGTAGCCAGGCAGTAGCCTTGCATGCAGTTTCCCTCTTTTCATCATTCTTAACACGATAATTCTTTGTTTTCAGGTACTGCTTGATTTGTTTCTAACTTCTGAATATCTGGCTAAATACTTCATGCTTAAATTTTCAGGTCTACATATTAGTTTCTCCACAAATGTTTGGCAGTGCTCTGTATAGACACAGGCACCTTGAGTGACATTTTTCCTGTAAAATCAAGACTGCGATTTCACCAAAACCTAGTTGCACACGGAATGACTAGTTTTCAGTGACAAGCACTGTCCCCAGAGTTGCAAACCTGATATTCCTGACATTGCTTTATATTCTCACTCCAACTGTCTAATAAAAAAAAGGGGCTGTTGCCATGGATACGAACTATCCCACTGTCTCTGTCACCAGCTTGATGGATGTGGGCATCCTGAGGCAATGTAGAAATTGCCTTATGTCTACTGACAACCACTTAGTTCTCAAACATATTGATATGGTATGTGAGAGGTGTATTTACACATCAATGAAAGCAAAGCTTTCTCATAAAAGTACTCCTAATGTCAATAAGATTGTTAGTAGTGCACATGCTGCACCCATCACACACAATTCAAAGCAGACATATAGACCCACATATGCTAAGTACTTAAATGTAACCTTCCTAAACCCCAAAGACCTTCTAGATGAAGTAAACATAACAAATAACCTCAGCAGCCCGAAATGCTCTCTTTCAAAACATTACCCAGATCAACACATAGAGACACATATCATGGACCCTCTGCTTCTAAGCTCATAAGGCAAGCCACCACACAATCCAACATTCTGGTCATTGGAGACTCCATCGTGAGACACACTGATGTCCCTCTCACCAGGCTGAGTAAGGAAAAAGTCATGGTCAATTGCTTATCAGGGGCTAGGATCCACCACATTACACATGCAGTCAGGTCATTGGACCACAAGTACCAGTATGAGTCAGTCATAGTCCATGTGGGTGTAAATGACCTGAGACATACCTTCCTAGACTATATGAAGACAGACATCATGGAACTCTCAGAATATGTGTCTCAGGCTGGTTTGATCCTAGCATTTTACCTTCTCCAAGGATGATGCCACAATACAAAGAAAAGATGACTGACTTTAAAAATTGGCTTAGTTTCTGGCATCATTCTAAGGGGATGCAATATTTGACAGCATGAAAGGAGATGGTCAACAGACCACACAACTTTGGCAGGGATGGTCTGCACCTCTCCCCTCTAGGTTTTCAAATATTAGTTAAAACATTATCTTCCTCCATTGTGCCTTTTTAGGCAGTGCCAAATTGAAAGCACTTCCAACATAGCAAATCAAAAAAAAAAAATCTAAAGGTATTACTGCTAGACTTCTAAACATCTGTGCGGTCACTGAGACATGGTTTAAAGCCATGGAGAGAACACCAACAGTGCAGGGTTATAATGCCTTACACACATTTGACCAGGTACTACACAGAGACTAAAGTTTGAGGTGTCTTGATTTACAACAAAAATAAATATACCTCAAGGCAGTTAAACAGGACAAAGCACTTGAGCTGCTCCATATTCAAATCACCATAGGCAGGATCTAGTACCACTTCCTTGCAAACTATATGTCCCCTGTATGACCCAGGAAATCCATACCATGTATTTAAAGTTATTGGAAACACTCACCATCCAACCCAATACCATATTCATGGGTGATTTTAATTACCACACTATTAAATGGGAATCTTATATGACACCAAATAAACAGACACAAAGATTCCTGGATTTTGTAAACACAAACCCCCTGAACCACATTGTCAATACACATACTAGGGGTGCAAACATACTGGATGTGGTCCTCACTAATATGAGAGAGTGCTGCACACCCCGTCCTGTAATGTCTTCCCTGATAGGGTCAGAACACAAAATGGTCTCTTTTTAAGTAAAAATAAAACCCGGAACCCCAGCTAAGCCTGGAATATTCAGGAACTACTCGTAGCAAACCCTGAGAACAATGCTACCCATACAGAACTATTCACAGAAGCCCTACACAAGCATGTTAATAGCTGCATAGAGGCAGCTGTACCCACCAGGAAGAAGTACAGAACTAACTCAAAAAACAAGCCACTCTGGAGAAATCACAAAATTAGCAGGCTGTATAACAGAAAGAAGAAGGTAATGACAAATATTAAGATGTGCAACACCCAGCAGGATAAAAGCACTCTCATCAAACTAAAACAACTCAGAGGACAAATTAAGTCTACCAAAAACAAATTTGAGGTAACCCTATCATGTATTGCACACACTTATAAATTATTTAATATTATATCAAAGATGCAAGGAATTTCTATAGCAATATGCATGATAACTGAGCATATGAAGAAGCTTATAATGTTATAGCAGTTAACCTAACTCCAGGAACCAATAAACAAAGCCCTACCTATGCGTGAAATCATCCCATTATGTTTATATTATAACCATAATAATAATAATAATTTTATAACTTTGTAAACAAAAGGCTATTTCAACCTGATTTAAGCCTATCAGCTTATAGGAAAACAATTATCATGCCTAAGCAGACATGTATAAACCTTCAACATACAACATTCATTCTAAACCGAATGCTTACTTGTAGCCATACGACAAACCTTTAGTACTAACCTATACCAACAAAAGAGAGATTAGGTAATTTACATAAATTTAGAATCGACGCATATACACAGATACCCTATTTATAGAGCTTCCCAATTTAAAAACCTCGTAAGTACTTAAATAATTATTCTTATCTACATAAAGCCTTAAGTTTTAAAATACACTTAATAGAGGCATATTCATTTAGTGCTGGCGGAATGTGGATTGATGTTCGAATTTGTCATAATACTTCTTGTTCTTCTAAGAAAAGCTGCCATGGACCCCCCCCTCAATTCACTTTTGACTTGTTGTAAAACAACAAAAGTGAACGTATGCATTGGGTGCTCGAGAATATGTTTAGCTAGCGCATTGGTGTTGTCACCCTTACTAATCGCATACTGATGCTCATAAATTCTTTGTTTTAACATTCTTTCGGTTTTGCCAATATAATACGAAGGACACACTTGACACGTAGCTGCGTAAACCACTCCTTTAGATTGACAATTGTACCTATCATTTATAAAATAATCTCTTTCATTGATCCTTATTTTATTTCCTGATGTAACAAATTTACATTGTGGACATGCACCACATTTGCTCATGCCTGCACAATTAGGTTAAGATAGGTAGTTTGTTCCAAGTATGGGAAGTCTCTAGGACAAGAATCTATCCCTCCAGCATGTTTATTGTGGTGACAAGGTTTAGGTCCCTAGAGTGTGTAGCTTGTAGGCATTAGGATTTCTTTAAGTGGAGCATGTCTAAAAGCTCTGGGTTTGACATAGCTTTGTGTGTTAGGCAGAGATTGCCTCTGAGTAGGCGATATGCAATGGAGTAAAGCTGCAGTTTTTTGAGACGGTCTGCATAGGGCATCTGTTTGAGGCTGGTAATCCTCTTTGTGAGGTATTTCTGCTGCCTTTCCAGTTGTTGTAGATGTCTTGTGAGGTACATACCAACAGGGGCATTGTACTCTATAATGGGTCTAATGAGTAATGAGTAGAGGGGAACAATGACCTCTTTTTTCCTGGATGAGAAACCTTTTGTGATGACGTGTGCCACATAGAAAGATTTCCTGACTACTGTGGTGATGTGATTATCAAAGGAGAGACTACTGTCCACCTGTGTCCCAAGGTCTCTTATCACACTTTCGATGTTAAGTAGACTACCGCCTATGTGGTACTTTATGGGTACATAGTTTTTACCAAAAGGGATGACAATGCACTTTTTGGCATTGAGCTTGAGGCCATGGGTTTGACACCAGACATTTGTCTCAGCTAGGCCCTTTTGTAGGATGTCCACATCTTTTGGAGTTTTGATTATGGCTCCTAGTTTGCAGTCATCTGCATACTTCATAAGCCAAATACCTTCTGTGTTAGCCTGTACTTCAGAGAAGTAGATACCAAACAGGAGAGGTCCCAGGACTGAACCCTGTGGTACTCCACTTGTCACTGGTCTGAAGTTGGATTTGGAGTCTGCTACTTTCACAGTGTGGGTTCTGTCAGTGAGCCAGTTGGCAACCCATCTTGTGACATAGGGATTTATACCTAGTTTAGTGAGTTTATCTATAATTCCAGAGTGTGGGATGGTGTCAAAAGCCTTGGCGAGATCTAGATAGGCTGTGTGAACCACCTTACCCTCATCTGCAGCTTTGGTGACTGCTTCAAAGAAGTCTATCAGGTTTAGGAGACATGATCTGCCTTTTACAAACCTGAACTGGGTGGGGTCCTGAGTTTGGAGATTACCAATGTCATTGTTTATAAGTTCCATGGTGATACATTCCATAGCCTTGCAGACCAGGCTCATTAGGCTAATGGGGTGGTAGTTTCCAGGGTCCGTGGTGGCTCCCCCTTTGTGGAGTGGGATAACAGTCACTGTGCACCATTCAGTGGGCACATAGCCTGAGGTGAGGCTATGATTGAACATGGTAATTAGGTGGGGTGCCAGTTTGCTCTGTAGTTCATGTAGAACACAGCCTGGGATATTGTCAGGTCCCATGGATGCTATGTTCTTGGCTTTGGATAGTGTCTTTTTTACCTGTGCAGCCGTGATTACAGGAACTTTGCATTCTTCTGGTATAGAGATGGGCCCTTTAGGGGATGACAGGGGGGTAAAGTTATCAATGAACCTATCTGCCAGGATGTTGGCAATATCAGTTGGTTCTGTATATTTAGTGCCATTGTGCTGTAACTCAGAGCAGATCTGAGTGTTGCCATTGAGATTCTTGACATAGCTATAGAATACTTTGTGGTTGTCTTTACAGTCAGTGGCGATTTTGTTTTCATAACTAGCTTTGGAGGATTTTATGAGGGATCTCAGGTTCTTACTGAGGCTGACCAGGGAGTTTCTCCAATCATGGGATTTTACTCTTTTTTGCAACAGTTTCTTTCTTCTGTTGTAGAGTTTGTTTATGCCAGGGGACCACCAGATTGGCTTCCGTTTTTTGGAGGATAGCATCTTGGTTCTGTTAGGGATTGCACGATCCATGCACTCATGTAAGCGCTTATAAAGTGCATTTGTGTAGGATTCAGCAGTCATACCTCTATTGTCTGTCAGCATGGGTGTTGTGACGTTTGCCACTTCTGTCTTAAGAAGCGTGAAGTTGGCTTTGGAGAAATTTTTTACTGTGGTTTCTCTAATGGGGGGTGGGGAAGGGATGTGGATGTCTAGGGTGATTAGCTTGTGGTCGGATCTGACCAACGAGGAATTGACCTCTGGTGTGGAGCACCGATTGCCCATGTTGGTAATAACCAGGTCTAGGATATTGCTGCCCCTGGTGGGGGTGTAGATAAGTTGATCCAAGGCATTGGAATTTATGAATTCCAGAAAACGTTGAGCACAAGAGTTGGTACATGAGTAGTTTTCCCAGTTAATGGTGGGGTAGTTGAAATTGCTCATTATTAGGGTGTTAGGTTGTACCCTAATATTTTCCAATGTATCAAGAAATGAGGAGTGGGAATCCTGGGGCATGGTGGGGGATCTGTAGCAAGCTACAATTTGGATTGCAGTATTGCCCAGAGTTAGATGCACTTGGGTAATCTCGGATGCATTATGTTGAGCAGCTAGCCTGGAGGTGTGGCTATCCTTAATGAATATGGACACGCCTCCACATTTAGTGTTTCGGTCCAGGTTAAGTGGCTGAAAGGTGTGGTATGAATTATAGGGTAATGCAGGGGTACTTTCTGGAGCCTTGAACCAGGTCTCTGTCACTGCACAGATGTCGATGTTCTCCATTTTAAGGAGTGCCTTTTGAGGTTTAGACTTCTAGCATTGAGTAGCAGTACCCTCAGAATTTGCTTGCTTGTACCTGTTACAGTGGTGAATTTGTCATTTGAACCTTGCCTAAAAAAGGCACTATAGGGGTGGCTAGAGCCTTAGCCAGTATCCAGAATCCCAGGGCGACAAGTGCAGGCCATCTCTGGCAAAGCATCGTGGTTTGTCGATTATGTCATCCCAGGCAGACACATACTGGATTCTCTTAGAATGACACCAGAAGCTTAGCCAATTGTTGAAGTCAATCATTTTGTCCTTGTACTGTGGTATCATTCTGGGTGATGACAGGATGCTACTCAGAGCTAGGGTCATACCTGCCTGGGATACAAGATTGGACAGCTCTTCCATGTCCCTTTTCATGTATTCCAGGGAGGTACGTCTCAGGTCATTCACACAAACATGGACAATGACAGAGTCATATTTGTACTTGTTGTGGAGTGACCTGAGTGCATGCGTTATGTGGTGGATCCTGGCACCCAACAGGCAGCTGACAGTAACTTTTTCCTTGTTTAGCCTGGTGAGTGGAACATCAGTGTGCCTGACTATAGAGTCACCTATGACTAGAGTGTCGAGTACGTTGTTATGTCTTATGAGCTGTGGTTGAGTGGCACAATGAGTTTGTGGGCTGTGTCATTTGGGTTGTTTTGGGGGGGTGGAGGTTGTTTGTGTTTCTGCTTTGGAGGTCCCTGCTGCTTGGGCAGGTTTTTACTGAGAGCCTCCGTGAATGTAGGTGTGTGTTTTGTGTTTCTATGTGTGTGTTTTGGTGGTGTAGGTTTTGAGGGACTATGTGATGAGTGTGGTGTGGTGCAAGTGTTTACCTTCTCCTCTTGACTATCTATAAGTGCATCTCTCACAGGTTGTTGTGTTGGGTGGTAAGAAGAGAGGGTTGTCTGTGTACATGAGGCAATTGCTGCATTGCCCCAAGATGCCCAGTTTCATCAGGTAGACAGGAGAAAACATTGGGAGCTGACCCTTAGACATGTCTGGATAGGCTTATTTGTTAAGTACTAGAAACTGTTTTCTTCTAGACAAGTGAGGAAAGTTGAGTGCTGTAGTAATTGTAGCTTATTTAGTGCTTACAACGAGTTCTGAACAAGTGCTGAGCTCAAAGAAACAGATTTGAGTGCTGAAACTAGAAAACTGGCTAGTTCTAAGAAACAAAATTAAGCTAGAAGGCTTCCCTCCAACACAGAAAGGCTTGGGGGCTCAGAAGCCCACAAACAGTCCTGGACACAGCAAATCTGTATCCAGACTACACTACCCACAAGAAAGGCAAGAAACAAGCTTAGATTTTTTTTTTTTTAAGTGGAAAGAGAGAAAGGAGGAGCAGATACTAAGTGGGTTGGCCTTCTCAAATGTTCTCCCTGTATTAGGTAGAATGAGGTAATAACATTAGACTGGGAGGAGTGTCCCAGATCAAATTTACAGTAGGGGTGGGCAACTGCAAAGCCACCAACTATAAGAACAGCATACAGATAGGGAGGGAGGGTGAGAAACAAATTGCAGAAATGTTTCTCGCAGCAGAAAAGCAGCAGTGAGCCTTTAAATGAAAGTTTTAAACAGATAAAGGAGCCTCTAGAGAAAGCTTTTAACTGCAAACAAGTTATATGACACTCTCCTTGACAGGAGATCAGAATCAAACAACTCAAACAGATACTTAATAAAATTGGACAATTTCCAGTTAATACCTCACACACAGTGAAACTAGCTAGAAAAGTATGGAGTAGACAAAGTGCTATAGATAACTCGAAACAATAAGCAAAAAAACAGGATACTTAATGTTATATATTATAGATCTGAGTTTGCTCAGTGACCTTCCTTCGATTAGCTCAGTGGAATTTATGCTTATGTGCTACTCCTGGTGAGAGAAGGAGCAGAGTCCACTGATTCCTGACTGTTTCTGGTTAGGCAGTGAGTGTCTCTGCTTGACGTTCCTGATTGTTCTGGTTGCTTTTTAAGTCATTTACCAGGAAAAGGCTACAACAAGCCTACAGACCCTTGCATCATCTGGGATAAGACTGTGGATCACCAAACAGGCTGTGGCCTGCTTCTCATCTTGGGATTGTTGTTATGTTTTGCTTCTGGTGAGAGAAGAAGTAAAAGAGCTTTGAATCCCACCAGCATGAAGCTGTGGTGAGACCAGCACTAGTAGTAGCCAGGCAGTAGCCTTTCATGCAGTTTCCCTCTTTTCATCATTCTTAACAAGATAATTCTTTGTTTTCAGGTACTGCTTGATTTGTTTCTAACTTCTGAATATCTGGCTAAATACTTCATGCTTAAATTTTCAGGTCTACATATTAGTTTCTCCACAAATGTTTGGCAGTGCTCTGTATAGACACAGACACCTTGAGTGACATTTTTCCTGTAAAATCAAGACTGCGATTTCACCAAAACCTAGTTACACACAGAATGACTAGTTTTCAGTGACAAGCACTGTCCCCAGAGTTGCAAACCTGATATTCCTGACATTGCTTTATATTCTCACTCCAACTGTCTAATAAAAAAAAGGGGTTGTTGCCATGGATACGAACTATCCCACTGTCTCTGTCACCAGCTTGATGGATGTGGGCATCCTGAGGCAATGTAGAAATTGCCTTATGTCTACTGACAACCACTTAGTTCTCAAACAAATTGATATGGTATGTGAGAGGTGTATTTACACATCAATGAAAGCAAAGCTTTCACATAAAAGTACTCCTAATGTCAATAAGATTGTCAGTAGTGCACATGCTGCACCCATCACACACAATTCAAAGCAGACATATCGACCCACATATGCTAAGTACTTAAATGTAACCTTCCTAAACCCCAAAGACCTTCTAGATGAAGTAAACATAACAAATAACCTCAGCAGCCCGAAATGCTCTCTTTCAAAACATTACCCAGATCAACACATACAGACACATATCATGGACCCTCTGCTTCTCAGCTCATAAGGCAAGCCACCACACAATCCAACATTCTGGTCATTGGAGACTCCATCGTGAGACACACTGATGTCCCTCTCACCAGGCTGAGTAAGGAAAAAGTCATGGTCAATTGCTTATCAGGGGCTAGGATCCACCACATTACACATGCAGTCAGGTCATTGGACCACAAGTACCAGTATGAGTCAGTCATAGTCCATGTGGGTGTAAATGACCTGAGACATACCTTCCTAGACTATATGAAGACAGACATCATGGAACTCTCAGAATATGTGTCTCAGGCTGGTTTGATCCTAGCATTTTACCTTCTCCAAGGATGATGCCACAATACAAAGAAAAGATGACTGACTTTAAAAATGGACTTAGTTTCTGGCGTCATTCTAAGGGGATGCAATATTTGACAGCATGAAAGGAGATGGTCAACAGACCACACAACTTTGGCAGGGATGGTCTGCACCTCTCCCCTCTAGGTTTTCAAATATTAGTTAAAACATTATCTTCCTCCATTGTGCCTTTTTAGGCAATGCCAAATTGAAAGCACTTCCAACATAGCAAATCAAAAAAAAAAATCTAAAGGTATTACTGCTAGACTTCTAAACATCTGTGCGGTCACTGAGACATGGTTTAAAGCCATGGAGAGAACACCAACAGTGCAGGGTTATAATGCCTTACACACATTTGACCAGGTACTACACAGAGACTAAAGTTTGAGGTGTCTTGATTTACAACAAAAATAAATATACCTCAAGGCGGTTAAACAGGACAAAGCACTTGAGCTGCTCCATATTCAAATCACCATAGGCAGGATCTAGTACCACTTCCTTGCAAACTATATGTCCCCTGTATGACCCAGGAAATCCATACCATGTATTTAAAGTTATTGGAAACACTCACCATCCAACCCAATACCATATTCATGGGTGATTTTAATTACCACACTATTAAATGGGAATCTTATATGACACCAAATAAACAGACACAAAGATTCCTGGATTTTGTAAACACAAACCCCCTGAACCACATTGTCAATACACAAACTAGGGGTGCAAACATACTGGATGTGGTCCTCACTAATATGAGAGAGTGCTGCACACCCCGTCCTGTAATGTCTTCCCTGATAGGGTCAGAACACAAAATGGTCTCTTTTTAAGTAAAAATAAAACCCGGAACCCCAGCTAAGCCTGGAATATTCAGGAACTACTCGTAGCAAACCCTGAGAACAATGCTACCTATACAGAACTATTCACAGAAGCCCTACACAAGCATGTTAATAGCTGCATAGAGGCAGCTGTACCCACCAGGAAGAAGTACAGAACTAACTCAAAAAACAAGCCACTCTGGAGAAATCACAAAATTAGCAGGCTGTATAACAGAAAGAAGAAGGTAATGGCAAATATTAAGATGTGCAACACCCAGCAGGATAAAAGCACTCTCATCAAACTAAAACAACTCAGAGGACAAATTAAGTCTACCAAAAACAAATTTGAGGTAACCCTATCATGTATTGCACACACTTATAAATTATTTAATATTATATCAAAGATGCAAGGAATTTCTATAGCAATATGCATGATAACTGAGCATATGAAGAAACTTATAATGTTATAGCAGTTAACCTAACTCCAGGAACCAATAAACAAAGCCCTACCTATGCATGAAATCATCCCATTATGTTTATATTATAACCATAATAATAATAATAATTTTATAACTTTGTAAACAAAAGGCTATTTCAACCTGATTTAAGCCTATCAGCTTATAGGAAAACAATTATCATGCCTAAGCAGACATGTATAAACCTTCAACATACAACATTCATTCTAAGCCGAATGCTTACTTGTAGCCATACGACAAACCTTTAGTACTAACCTATACCAACAAAAGAGAGATTAGGTAATTTACGTAAATTTAGAATCGACGCATATACACAGATACCATATTTATAGAGCTTCCCAATTTAAAAACCTCGTAAGTACTTAAATAATTATTCTTATCTACATAAAGCCTTAAGTTTTAAAATACACTTAATAGAGGCATATTCATTTAGTGCTGACGGAATGTGGATTGATGTTCGAATTTGTCATAATACTTCTTGTTCTTCTAAGAAAAGCTGCTATGGACCCCCCCTCAATTCACTTTTGACTTGTTGTAAAACAACAAAAGTGAACGTATGCATTGGGTGCTCGAGAATATGTTTAGCTAGCGCATTGGTGTTGTCACCCTTACTAATCGCATACTGATGCTCATAAATTCTTTGTTTTAACATTCTTTCGGTTTTGCCAATATAATACGAAGGACACACTTGACACGTAGCTGCGTAAACCACTCCTTTAGATTGACAATTGTACCTATCATTTATAAAATAATCTCTTTCATTGATCCTTATTTTATTTCCTGATGTAACAAATTTACATTGTGGACATGCACCACATTTGCTCATGCATACTGCTGCATGGGGACCCCATGGCTATACCTCTATTGTCTGTCAGCATGGGTGTTGTGACGTTTGCCACTTCTGTCTTAAGAAGCGTGAAGTTGGCTTTGGAGAAATTTTTTACTGTGGTTTCTCTAATGGGGGGTGGGGGAGGGATGTGGATGTCTAGGGTGATTAGCTTGTGGTCGGATCTGACCAACGAGGAATTGACCTCTGGTGTGGAGCACCGATTGCCCATGTTGGTAATACCCAGGTCTAGGATATTGCTGCCCCTGGTGGGGGTGTAGATAAGTTGATCCAAGGCATTGGAATTTATGAATTCCAGAAAATGTTGAGCACAAGAGTTGGTACATGAGTAGTTTTCCCAGTTAATGGTGGGGTAGTTGAAATTGCTCATTATTAGGGTGTTAGGTTGTACCCTAATATTTTCCAGTGTATCAAGAAATGAGGAGTGGGAATCCTGGGGCATGGTGGGGGATCTGTAGCAAGCTACAATTTGGATTGCAGTATTGCCCAGAGTTAGATGCACTTGGGTAATCTCGGATGCATTATGTTGAGCAGCTACCCTGGAGGTGTGGCTATCCTTAATGAATATGGACACGCCTCCACCTTTAGTGTTTCGGTCCAGGTTAAGTGGCTGAAAGTTGTGGTATGAATTATAGGGTAATGCAGGGGTACTCTCTGGAGCCTTGAACCAGGTCTCTGTCACTGCACAGATGTCGATGTTCTCCATTTTAAGGAGTGCCTTTTGAGGTTTAGACTTCTAGCATTGAGTAGCAGTACCCTCAGAATTTGCTTGCTTGTACCTGTTACGGTGGTGAATTTGTCATTTGAACCTTGCCTAAAAAAGGCACTATAGGGGTGGCTAGAGCCTTAGCCAGTATCCAGAATCCCAGGGCGACAAGTGCAGGCCATCTCTGGCAAAGCATCGTGGTTTGTCGATTATGTCATCCCAGGCAGACACATACTGGATTCTCTTAGAATGACACCAGAAGCTTAGCCAATTGTTGAAGTCAATCATTTTGTCCTTGTACTGTGGTATCATTCTGGGTGATGACAGGATGCTACTCAGAGCTAGGGTCATACCTGCCTGGGATACAAGATCGGACAGCTCTTCCATGTCCCTTTTCATGTAGTCCAGGGAGGTACGTCTCAGGTCATTCACACAAACATGGACAATGACAGAGTCATATTTGTACTTGTTGTGGAGTGACCTGAGTGCATGCGTTATGTGGTGGATCCTGGCACCCAACAGGCAGCTGACAGTAACTTTTTCCTTGTTTAGCCTGGTGAGTGGAACATCAGTGTGCCTGACTATAGAGTCACCTATGACTAGAGTGTCGAGTACGTTGTTATGTCTTATGGGCTGTGGTTGAGTGGCACAATGAGTTTGTGGGCTGTGTCATTTGGGTTGTTTTGGGGGGGTGGAGGTTGTTTGTGTTTCTGCTTTGGAGGTCCCTGCTGCTTGGGCAGGTTTTTACTGAGAGCCTCCGTGAATGTAGGTGTGTGTTTTGTGTTTCTATGTGTGTGTTTTGGTGGTGTAGGTTTTGAGGGACTATGTGATGAGTGTGGTGTGGTGCAAGTGTTTACCTTCTCCTCTTGACTATCTATAAGTGCATCTCCCACAGGTTGTAGTGTTGGGTGGTAAGAAGAGAGGGTTGTCTGTGTACATGAGGCAATTGCTGCATTGCCCCAAGATGCCCAGTTTCATCAGGTAGACAGGAGAAAACATTGGGAGCTGACCCTTAGACATGTCTGGATAGGCTTATTTGTTAAGTACTAGAAACTGTTTTCTTCTAGACAAGTGAGGAAAGTTGAGTGCTGTAGTAATTGTAGCTTATTTAGTGCTTACAATGAGTTCTGAACAAGTGCTGAGCTCAAAGAAACAGATTTGAGTGCTGAAACTAGAAAACTGGCTAGTTCTAAGAAACAAAATTAAGCTAGAAGGCTTCCCTCCAACACAGAAAGGCTTGGGGGCTCAGAAGCCCACAAACAGTCCTGGACACAGCAAATCTGTATCCAGACTACACTACCCACAAGAAAGGCAGGAAACAAGCTTAGATTTTTTTTTTAAGTGGAAAGAGAGAAAGGAGGAGCAGATACTAAGTGGGTTGGCCTTCTCAAATGTTCTCCCTGTATTAGGTAGAATGAGGTAATAACACTAGACTGGGAGGAGTGTCCCAGATCAAATTTACAGTAGGGGTGGGCAACTGCAAAGCCACCAACTATAAGAACAGCATACAGATAGGGAGGGAGGGTGAGAAACAAATTGCAGAAATGTTTCTCAGCAGAAAAGCAGCAGTGAGCCTTTAAATGAAAGTTTTAAACAGATAAAGGAGCCTCTAGAGAAAGCTTTTAACTGCAAACAAGTTATATGACACTCTCCTTGACAGGAGATCAGAATCAAACAACCCAAACAGATACTTAATAAAATTGGACAATTTCCAGTTAATACCTCACACACAGTGAAACTAGCTAGAAAAGTATGGAGTAGACAAAGTGCTATAGATAACTCGAAACAATAAGCAAAAAAACAGGATACTTAATGTTATATATTATAGATCCGAGTTTGCTCAGTGACCTTCCTTCGATTAGCTCAGTGGAATTTATGCTTATGTGCTACTCCTGGTGAGAGAAGGAGCAGAGTCCACTGATTCCTGACTGTTTCTGGTTAGGCAATGAGTGTCTCTGCTTGACGTTCCTGATTGTTCTGGTTGCTTTTTAAGTCATTTACCAGGAAAAGGCTACAACAAGCCTACAGACCCTTGCATCATCTGGGATAAGACTGTGGATCACCAAACAGGCTGTGGCCTGCTTCTCATCTTGGGATTGTTGTTATGTTTTGCTTCTGGTGAGAGAAGAAGTAAAAGGGCTTTGAATCCCACCAGCGTGAAGCTGTGGTGAGACCAGCACTAGTAGTAGCCAGGCAGTAGCCTTTCATGCAGTTTCCCTCTTTTCATCATTCTTAACAAGATAATTCTTTGTTTTCAGGTACTGCTTGATTTGTTTCTAACTTCTGAATATCTGGCTAAATACTTCATGCTTAAATTTTCAGGTCTACATATTAGTTTCTCCACAAATGTTTGGCAGTGCTCTGTATAGACACAGACACCTTGAGTGACATTTTTCCTGTAAAATCAAGACTGCGATTTCACCAAAACCTAGTTGCACACAGAATGACTAGTTTTCAGTGACAAGCACTGTCCCCAGAGTTGCAAACCTGATATTCCTGACATTGCTTTATATTCTCACTCCAACTGTCTAATAAAAAAAAGGGGTTGTTGCCATGGATACGAACTATCCCACTGTCTCTGTCACCAGCTTGATGGATGTGGGCATCCTGAGGCAATGTAGAAATTGCCTTATGTCTACTGACAACCACTTAGTTCTCAAACAAATTGATATGGTATGTGAGAGGTGTATTTACACATCAATGAAAGCAAAGCTGTCACATAAAAGTACTCCTAATGTCAATAAGATTGTCAGTAGTGCACATGCTGCACCCATCACACACAATTCAAAGCAGACATATAGACCCACATATGCTAAGTACTTAAATGTAACCTTCCTAAACCCCAAAGACCTTCTAGATGAAGTAAACATAACAAATAACCTCAGCAGCCCAAAATGCTCTCTTTCAAAACATTGCCCAGATCAACACATAGAGACACATATCATGGACCCTCTGCTTCTAAGCTCATAAGGCAAGCCACCACACAATCCAACATTCTGGTCATTGGAGACTCCATCGTGAGACACACTGATGTCCCTCTCACCAGGCTGAGTAAGGAAAAAGTCATGGTCAATTGCTTATCAGGGGCTAGGATCCACCACATTACACATGCAGTCAGGTCATTGGACCACAAGTACCAGTATGAGTCAGTCATAGTCCATGTGGGTGTAAATGACCTGAGACATACCTTCCTAGACTATATGAAGACAGACATCATGGAACTCTCAGAATATGTGTCTCAAGCTGGTTTGATCCTAGCATTTTACCTTCTCCAAGGATGATGCCACAATACAAAGAAAAGATGACTGACTTTAAAAATTGGCTTAGTTTCTGGCGTCATTCTAAGGGGATGCAATATTTGACAGCATGAAAGGAGATGGTCAACAGACCACACAACTTTGGCAGGGATGGTCTGCACCTCTCCCCTCTAGGTTTTCAAATATTAGTTAAAACATTATCTTCCTCCATTGTGCCTTTTTAGGCAATGCCAAATTGAAAGCACTTCCAACATAGCAAATCAAAAAAAAAAATCTAAAGGTATTACTGCTAGACTTCTAAACATCTGTGCGGTCACTGAGACATGGTTTAAAGCCATGGAGAGAACACCAACAGTGCAGGGTTATAATGCCTTACACACATTTGACCAGGTACTACACAGAGACTAAAGTTTGAGGTGTCTTGATTTACAACAAAAATAAATATACCTCAAGGCGGTTAAACAGGACAAAGCACTTGAGCTGCTCCATATTCAAATCACCATAGGCAGGATCTAGTACCACTTCCTTGCAAACTATATGTCCCCTGTATGACCCAGGAAATCCATACCATGTATTTAAAGTTATTGGAAACACTCACCATCCAACCCAATACCATATTCATGGGTGATTTTAATTACCCCACTATTAAATGGGAATCTTATACGACACCAAATAAACAGACACAAAGATTCCTGGATTTTGTAAACACAAACCCCCTGAACCACATTGTCAATACACAAACTAGGGGTGCAAACATACTGGATCTGGTCCTCACTAATATGAGAGAGTGCTGCACACCCCGTCCTGTAATGTCTTCCCTGATAGGGTCAGAACACAAAATGGTCTCTTTTTAAGTAAAAATAAAACCCGGAACCCCAGCTAAGCCTGGAATATTCAGGAACTACTCGTAGCAAACCCTGAGAACAATGCTACCCATACAGAACTATTCACAGAAACCCTACACAAGCATGTTAATAGCTGCATAGAGGCAGCTGTACCCACCAGGAAGAAGTACAGAACTAACTCAAAAAACAAGCCACTCTGGAGAAATCACAAAATTAGCAGGCTGTATAACAGAAAGAAGAAGGTAATGACAAATATTAAGATGTGCAACACCCAGCAGGATAAAAGCACTCTCATCAAACTAAAACAACTCAGAGGACAAATTAAGTCTACCAAAAACAAATTTGAGGTAAATCTGGCCTCCCAGGCCAAGAACAACCACAAGGCATTCTTTAGCTATGTCCGCAACCTCAAAGGCAGTACATAATTGTATGCACAGCTCATTGTAAATGGAGCCAACTGTACTGAGCCAGAATATATAGCAAACCTCCTGGCTGATAAATTCAGCTCCAACTTTACCTGTCTCTCTCCCTCAACCTTCCCTAAGGAAATACCATCAAATACAACTCCCCCTGCTATCAATAGGGAACAGGTCCTTAAAGCTCTCTCTAAGGCCAAGAACACTGCATCAATGGGCCCAGACAATATCCCAGGATGCCTTCTAAATAGCATGAAACATACCCTATCGCACTTTGGAATTGCTATTTAACTGTAGCCTCCAAACAGGCTTCATGCCTCATGAATGGAGAACAGCAACACTCACCCCTCTGCACAAAGGTCAGCCATCTACAGACCCTGGAAACTACAGACCTATAAGTCTCACTATTCTTATATGTAAAGCCTTGGAATGAATTATCATGGAAATGATCAACAGTGATATTGTAAACCTCCAGACAGTGGACCCAACCTAGTTTGGTTTCATCAAGGGCAGGTCATGCCTACTCAACCTGGTGAACTTGTTTGAGAAGGTCACCAAAGCAATGGATGAGGGCAAAATGGTTCACACTGCCTACCTTGACCTGGCCAAGGCATTTTACACAATACCCCACTCAGGCATTGTTGACAAAATCAAGAGGTTAGGTACAAACCTGTATGTCACCCGGTGGCTAATCAACTGGCTCACAGACAGGACCCTGGAAGTGAGAATTGGGGAGTCCTCCTCTACAAAGAAGCAAGTTACAAGTGGAGTCCCCCAGGAATCGGTCCTTGCACCACTTCTTTTTGGCATTTACTTCTCTGAAGTGAAGGCCAATGTCAGTGGTCTCTGGCTGATTAAATTTGTAGATGACTGTAAATTAGGAGCTATCATTGAATCTCACACTGACACAGATGTTCTCCAGGAAGGGCTGACACTGACCAACAATTGGTGTCAGAGCCATGGATTAAAGCTAAATGCCAAGAAATGCATAATAGTATCCTTCAGGAAGTCATCCAACCCTGGTAACAATCATATTGACAACACACCCCTTACAGTTGACCCAGTAGTCAGGGACATAGGGACACAAATAGACAGCATTCTAGCCTTTGACCATAATGTGTCTACAGTAATGAGGAAATCATTCTATGCTGTGCAACTTATAAACAAAGGTATGGCATCTAGGTTCATAGGTTTATAGGTTCGTACTAGGCTATCTGCCCTAAGGCATTTATAAGCCTAGCCAGAGTGTATGTGGCTTACACCACCCCTTAGAATGAGAATACTACGCCCTTTTAGGGTTTAGTTTACTATGCCTCTGTCTAGTAGTGACACAGAGATGACCCCCGGGGTAAACCTACGATCTCCCATCCACTCATCGAGATTTCTCTTGAATAGAGTCAGTGAGGGGCTCTGCCTAACATGGACTGGGATTCTGTTCCAGAGTGTAGGGAGCCTCTGGGTTATCAATCTGTCCCTCCAGCACGTCCTATTTATTTCTGTGTTGAGGTTTAAGTCACTTGTTCTCGTGGCTCTGATGCATTTGGATTTTCTGAGGTGGAGCATGTCCATTAATTCAGGATTGGACATGGCCTTGTACGTCAGGCACAGATCACCTCTGAGTAGGCGGTATGCGACTGAATAGAGCTGGAGTTTTTTCAGTCGGGCAGCATATGACATATGTTTAAGACCCTTTATCCTCTTGGTGAGGAACTTTTGGGGTCTTTCCAACTGCTGCAGGTGTCGGGTGAGATACATCCCAAATGGGGCATTGTACTCAATCATTGGCCTAATAAGAGAAGAGTACAGGGGCACAATGACCTCTCTTGATCTAGATGTGAAACCCTTCATGATAAGGTGGGCAATATAGAAGGTCTTCCTAACCACTTTGGCAATGTGAGTGTCAAATGAGAGGTTACTGTCAACCTGGGTCCCTAGGTCCCTGATTACCTCTTCCGTACTTAATGGATTACCGCCTATGTGGTAATTTGTTGGTACCTTGTTTTTCCCAAAGGGTATGACTATACATTTTTTGGCGTTCAGCTTAAGGCCATGGCTCTGGCACCAATTATCCATTTCTATGAGGCCTCTCTGAAGGATGTTTGTGTCCGCTGGAGTATCAATTATGGCCCAGTTTGCAGTCATCTGCGAACTTTGTCAGCCACAATCCTCCTATGTTTGCCTGTACCTCGGAAAAATAAATGCCAAACAAGAGGGGTCCCAGGACTGAGCCCTGTGAGACACCGCTTGTGACTGGCTTAGAGTCTGACATAGCTCCAGCAACTCTGACCCTGTAGGTTCTGTCCTTGAGCCAGTTTGCAACCCATCTTGTGACATATGGGTTTACATTTAAGTTGGTGAGTTTGTCTATGATGCCCGAGTGGGGTATTGTGTCAAAGGCTTTTGCAAGGTCAAGGTAGGCTGTGTGAACTGCCTTACCCTCATCAATGGCCTTAGTGACTGTTTCAAAAGTTGACCAAGTTCAAAGGCAGGATCTGCCCTTGACAAAGCCAAATTGGGTAGGATCCAATGTCTGTAGGTCCCCAATGTCTTTGTTTATGAGTTCCATAATGATCCTCTCCATAGCTTTGCAGACCAGGCTCGTCAAGCTTATGGGGCAGTAATTTCAGGGTCCGTAGAAGCACCGCCTTTGTGAAGTGGGACCACTGTTGCCGTCGCCACTCTTTGGAGTGTATCCTGTTGTAAGGCTAAGATTAAACAGCAGCCTTATGTGTGAGTTTAGTTCCTCTTGGAGTTCATGTAGCACACAGCCGGGACACCATCCGGTCCCATTGATGCTGTGTTTTTAGCTTTAGAGAGGTCGGCTCTCACCTGGGCATCTGAGATGTTAGGGAGGCTACACTCTGCTGGGATAGTTATTTCTCCTTTTGGGGGGGGGGGGGAGAAATTTGCACTGAACCTGTCTGCCAGAATGTTGGCAATGTCAGTGGGTTCAGTGTATTTTGTGTCATTTTGGACTAACTCTGAGCATATCTGGGAGTTTCCACCCAGGTTTCTAACATAGCTAAAGAAGGCCTTGTGATTGTCTTTTGTGTCTTTTGCGATTTTTCTCTCAAAGTTGGCCTTGGATGATTTTATGAGTGATCGTAGTTTTTTGCTAGTACTGATCAGAGACGCCTTCCCTTTTAGGGACTTTGCTCTGTCATGTAGTAGCTTCCTCCTCCTGTTGTAAAGTTTGTTTATGGCTGGGGTCCACCAGACCGGGCGCCTGCCTTTGGGGGAATGGGTCCTGGTTTTATTTGGGATTGCATGATCCATGCATTCTTGAAGGTGCCCATAGAAGGCATTTGCAAAAGATTCAGCAGTGTGGTTTGTGGTTTCCACTGGCCCAGGGGCCTTGAAGGATACCACTTCAGTCTTAAGAAGTGTGAAGTTTGCTTTTGAGAAGTTCTTCACTGTGGTCTTTTGTGCAGGAGGTGGGGGCGGGATGTGGATTTCCAGTGAGATTAATTTATGGTCTGATCTTACCAAAGAGGGATATACTTCCGGTGTGGAGCATTTTGTCCCCATGTTTGTGATGATCAGGTCTAGTATATTGTCTCCTCTTGTGGGAATGGTGACTAGTTGTTCCATTGCATTTGAGTTTATGAATTCTAGGAACCTTTGGGCTAGGGTGTTGGGGCTTGAGTAATGTTCCCAGTCTATGTTTGGGTAGTTGAAGTCTCCCAAAATGATGGTATTTGGAGAGACATTCATACTCTCCAGTGTCTTCAGGAAGGCTGTGTGGGGTTTCTGAGTTTGAGAGGGTGGTCTGTAGCATGCTACAAACTGTAAGGCAGTTTTGCCTATGGTTAGTTGCACCTGGATAGTCTCCGATGCTTCATGCGTTGCCACTAACCTGGAGGTGTGGGTATCTTTGATGAAAATGGATACTCCCCCTCCTTTTGTGGTTCGGTCCAAGTTTTGGGGCCGGAAAGCATGATATGAGGTAAAACCTGATAGTGCTGGGGTGCTCTCAGGAGCCTTGAACCAGGTTTCAGTCACTGCACAGACATCGATGTTCTCCATACTGAGGAGGGCTTGAGCGTGCATCTTGAGGTTTAGACTTCTGGCATTGAGCAGCATTACCCTTAGTTTTTTTCCACTTGTGTTTTCTAGGGAGGTAGGTTTGTCATTTGAGCCTTGCCTAAAAAAGGCACTATGGGGGTGGCAAAAGCCTTGGCCAATATCCGGAAGCCCAGGGGTGACAGGTGCAAGCCATCTCTTGTGAAGCAGCATGGCTTGTCAAGCATGTCATCCCAAGCAGACAGACATTGGATCCCCTTAGAATGACTCCAGTAATTAAGCCAATTGTTAAAACTGATCATTTTGTCATTGTACTGTGGCATCATTCTTGGTGAGGGTAAGCATTTATTCTGCCCCATTTCTTCAGGGCAGACCTTCAGAAGTCAGAAGTCTCATCCTTTTCCTGTACTTCTAGTGTGGAAGCTTTGTCTTGTGCCTATCCATACGTAATTTTCAACCATTTTTAGCAGTACCTTCTGTTGGAGCAGAATTTCACAGTTAATAATAAGTAGATTTTGTTTAGATCTTACTTTCAACAAGACAAAATAAGATTTCAGTTCCTCTTAACAGAGTTTTTGTGGGACACTGCTGAGCACAATTCAATTAGATGCTTCTTTTTTTCTGGATTGCATATTTACAACCATTATGAGAGTATGGCATGCAGGACATAGATGAAGAAATTCCATCATTACCAGATAAGCCTTCAGAATCAGGTGCATCATTTTCACACATAAGGAGGTTTCATTATTACCTTAGAAGCCTTCAGAATTAGGTACACTATTTTCACACATGAAGAGGTTTCATCATTACATGAGATGCCTATAGAATCAGGTACACCAATTATCAGTCTCTCACGTCTCAAACAGCTGAAATCATTTGAGGACACAAAACAGAAATAAATTGAAGAAGACTGTTCTTCCCCATCCATCTTAGCTTCTTAGGGTGGACAGTTCTCATTTTGGGTGGGGAGCATACCTGGAGAAAGAAAAAGTACATTGTGCTTCATCACAGCCTTAGGCCAAATTGTATATAAATGTAGAAAAAATTTTATGTATGGAAATGGGTTTAGGTGTGTCCAAAACTAAAGGGGTTCCAGGTTGTCTGAGACAATTCCAAGGTACTAATGAGCAGAAACTAGCTAGGAGGAGTTCAGTCCTACCAACTTTGTAGAATGACATTACACTTATGGGAGACTGTACTAGCAGCAAATATTGAACTCATACTATTTTTATCTTTCTGGGGCCTACACTATTTTAGAAAACATGGTCAGACATGTGGTTCACCTGGAACCCAGATGGCAAATAAATAATAAAATTCTTTACTGAACTTTAAATGTGGGGCTTAGTTTCTTTTTATTCTGACAAAACATACAGCAGCAATCGGTGAGACTGGAGTCAGAGTTTCCTGTATATATTCAATCCCATCTCTTAAGTACAGCGTTTACTCTTGAAAATAATGATAGAAAAGGCTGAAATACTTTCAGTAGTTCTGTTCTGACACATCATCTTCTTTACTTCTTATTATATTTACCTGTCAAGAAAGATATTTTCTCTTAGTACAAATTAAATATTCTCCTTTCAGCCCTGAAATTTCCACATTTCATTACTTGGAGGTGAATCTTTTGATTCCCCATGATATGATTTACACTTTTGGGTGAAGCCAGAAGATGGGCACGTATGTGTGTGTGTGTCTGTGTGTGTGTGTGTCTGTGTCTGTGTTTATGTGTGATCGTGTGTGTGTGTGTGCGCGCGCGTCTGTGCATGTGTAAATGTGTCTCTGTATGAGTGTGTGTGTGTGTGTGTGTGTGTGTGTGTGTGTGTGTGTGTGTGTGTGTGTGTGTGTGTGTGTGTGTGTGTGTGTGTGTGCGTGTGTGTGTGTGTGTGTGTGTGTGTGTGTGTGTGTGTGTGTGTGTGTGTGTACATACATACATGCGTACTTGAGAGTTTTAATGGGTTGCACTGTATTCATCTGACAGCAAAGAGCTGCAATATGTCACTGTGGCTATTAATTATGTATTTGTTCATTTATTTCATCTCAGTCAGACATCTGAGGTGTACACAGTGAAAGTGACTAATTGGCTGGCACATCTAACAGTTACGATTTGAATATACAAGTCTGGCTATTGTTTTTGCATTTATTGATTCATCCGAAAACAATCAGGTATCTAAGGTGTGCATAGTCAGTAAAGTGGGTCTAACTATAAGGCATATCTGTTTGTGGGTGTGTATAGGGGGATTGCAGAGAAGTGCAGAGTATGTACCTGAGACCAACAAAATTAAATGTTTTCTAATCACTGTTTATGTATATATTAATTCATTTGGTCAGAATCGGACATCAGTGGGGTGCACAGGGTGTTTGTGTGAGTGTCTGTGTTGGGGAGCTGCAATGGCCAGCACTGCATATTTCTGGCAATTACCAACTGAAATGCATTACTGTGACCATTATTTCTATGTTTGTTCATTCATTTGATCACAATTTGACATATGAGGGGAAATAGTCAGAAAAGCGCATGTAACTGATTGTTAAGGAGACACTCTGTGGATGAAACTGCCTGATCCCTGCTGTCACTTAATCACAGTTAAAAAGTGACTTGACCCGGCAGGCCTGTTATATATTTCAATAAAACAAGCTGAGTACGTTACTGTGACATCATTATTTTTGTATTCTTCAGTTAGACATCTGTGGTACATACAGTCAATTAAAAATTACTTACTAAAATGTATTTCTCCATGAATGAGTAGTTACTGTGACATCATTATTTTTGTATTCAGTTAGACATCTGTGGTACATACAGTCAATTAAAAATTACTTACTAAAATGTATTTCTCCATGAATGAGTAGTAGCTGATACATTACCTCAAATACCCATCTGCTGTGAGGTCATGAGGTCATGAAAGTTGAGCTTTCAAATCTGCTAATTCCTTTATTTACATGCAAAGGATATTAACATGACAACTACATTATTTTAATGAGTCTTTTAAATGAAAATTTATAAAATATTTAGTTTGATTTTATTTATCTAGAATTTATCTCTGATATAGATGGACCATTTTTAGACTCAGCCCTGAACAAAGTATAAAACAAAATGAGTCTCACATTAAGTAAGAAAATAAGTCAAAGATTAAGTATCAATGCAGTAGACAAATTTAGGTTACATTGAATACAAAACAGTATTAGTACTCAAGTTACTTTGGAAAGAATACTGTATTTTCAAAAGCTGTGAGATGAGTATAACAATATAAAATGTAAAGTCATTCAAAAATGTACCAAATAAGGAGGAAAAAAGAAACAAAAATAAATGAATCCCTTTTGAGTTGTTGTAGATAATGTGTTTGTTTCGGTAAGAGAACTTGGATCTAGGAGAAATCATTCCCCAAATGTGTATTTTATTAGAAGGAATGGGAAGTGGTGCATGTATATTTTGGGGTGCATGAGCTAAGTTATGGAGTTGTTTGTAATGCATTTCCAGCTGGCATCTTGAAATAGGAATCTTTAAAGATTAGTCCTGAACTTAAGGTAGAAGGTAATGTGTTTCAGCCTCTGGAGAGTGATTCTTAAAGTGCTATAACTGAAAAGCTATGGTCTGTGCAGTGGAGCTTAGATTTGTGTGTATGTGGGGTGGATATGGACAAATAAGTGATCTGAGCTTATAGTTTGGGCTGTGCTGTGTACATTGGACAATGAAGAAAAGGAAATATTCTGGATTCAGTAATTTAAAGATGAATAAGCCTAGAGGTAGTTTGACTCTGTGAAAAGTACAGTTGTGTAAGTTGAATGTGCAATAAAAGTAGATGTTTGAATGATCCCTGTGGCAGTAGGCTTAGCTATATAAGTTATACCCTGCCAAGGATATAACAGCCAGCTTTGAAAGCTTCAAGGCACATTCCACACACTCAAACTGTCAAGTAACTCGAGCTGAGCTGATTAAAAGACAAGTTTGATCATTCAAACATCTACTGTTATGGTAAGTTAAATTACTGAACTGTACTATATTCTTCGTATTGATCACTTCTACAGTAGCCTTGGCTACATGGGTAGATTACCATAGCAAAGTATATTTGGGAGGTAGAAAGAAAAGGGTCCAGGAACCCCTAGAGAATGGTCCTAACAAAGCATGATCTAGACCTAGAGAAGGAATTCAGCTTATAATGCTTTGTAAAAGTATTTATTGAGGACCAAGTAGCAGCTTCTAGAATGCTTCTAAAATCTAACTCTTTCCAAAAAACCATAGAAGAACAAAGGCCCTTCTAGTGTGGGCCTTGACCCTGCCTGGAATAGATTTGTCTTGGTGAATATAACAAAAGTTAATAGCATTAGACTACCATTTGGAAATAGTCTGTTTTAACAGAGTTCTTATCGTCACAAGAAATGAACAATTGATCCAATGATCTGAAAGATTTAGTTCTGTCACCATACTACCTGGGTTGTCTCTGCACATCCAAGCCATGGAGTATCCTTTCTTCCTTAATTTTAGGTTCAGGAAAAAACAGGGAGACGGAAAGGTTGACTCAAAGTAAATTTGGATACCACTTCAGGCATAATAGAAGGAATAGTTCTCAAAGAAACTCTGTCTTTGTGGAAAATGCGGTAGGGTTGACTAACCATAAGAGCTTGCAACTCAGATACTCTTCTTGCAGAGGTCAGAGCAATCAGTAAAACTGTTCTCCATGTTAAGAACCGTAAGTCAGCCAGATTAGTTGGTTCAAATGGAGCAAGAGATCCCATGGAGGAACCACCAGTTTACTTGAAGACCTCATATGCAAACGCCCTTTAAAGAATATTTTGGCATGTGATTGCCTTGAAAGAGGAGGATCCATGGACAAAGATACTGAAATGGCCAATAAATGAACCTTGATAGTGGAATAAGAAAGACCATAGGACAGTAACTCACACAAATATTGTAAAACCAGTGAACAACTAGCCCTGAATGGGTGCTGGTTAGGTTGTTGGCACCAAATGGAAACACTTTTCCATTTGCTAATATGTGATTTTCTAGAAACAGGCTTTTTGCCTCCATTAGTAGCTGCTGCATGTCCTCAGAAAACAGCTATCTAAGAGGAATTAAAACCTTATCATCCAGGCAGTGAATTGAAGATGACTGATGTATCAAACACCCCTATTCTTGTTTGTGTAGCTCCATTCTGTTAGGAAGCTTGTGGTAATTACACTTGGCCATTTCCAAATGAAGGGAGAACCAAAGTTGCCTGGGCCAGAAGAGAGTCACCACTGTGATCTTGGGGGATTCCTTCCAAATTTTCATAAGTACTCTGGATATTAGTGTAAAGGGTAGAAAGGCATACAGGAACATTCCTGTCCAAAGAAAAGAAAAGGCACTTGTCTTCCTGAGACAAAGTTTTCCAGTTGATTGTTCAGAGAGGAGGCAAAGAAGTCTTCTTAAGGAACTCCCCACAGATGGATCAAATCTTGGAAGACCCCCAAATCTATTTTCCATTTGTGAGGGTCTGCCCTGGTCCAACTCAGTTTGCCTGCCACACAGTTTTGCTCTTATGGAATGTAGGATGCATGTAGAATGAGATTGTGCTATGAAGCTATATCCAAGGTAACAAACCTATTCTGCAGATGGTGTGCTACCTGGTTCCTCTTTGATTGTTGATTTACCATATCACTGTGGTATTGTGTGTGTGTGTGTGTGTGTGTGTGTGTGTGTGTGTGTGTGTGTGTGTGTGTGTGTGTGTGTGTGTGTGTGTGTGTGTTTGTGTGTTTGTGTCAGTCCTTGGTCTCCCACATCCCCTGCACTTTTATCTCTTCTGAAACTGCTCCCCAAGCACAGTCTGTGGTGACTGACTGCTTTGGAGCAGGGAGGGAGGGGAAAAGGGAGACCTTGATTTAAGGATATCTGTTGTCTCCAAGTGATTTCACTTCTGACAAACAGCAGTCTTGAGCTCTGAAAAGATAAAAGGTGTTGATGCCAGCACCAAAGAGATTTCAGATAACACTGTATCTTTTTCATGTGGAGTCTTGTCACGATTAACAGGAGAATCATAGTTACCATGATACCCAAAATCCTGAGGTATTTATTCCCTCTCAGTGACCAAAATTTGAGTGGAAAACCTTAGAAATAAATCTAAATAAAGATTTTTTTCCTATATCTGAGTTTTCTAGTTTACATCCCAGGAAGACAATCCTGTATGAGGGAGACAAGAAAGACTTTTGAATGTTCTGTTTAAATCCCAGCTTGTACAAGAGATCTCTCACACAAGAGAAAGATTCTTGACATTTTCAAAAAGTGTCTGCAAAGATAAGCAAGTCGTCTAAATACATAAAAATGTAGATACCCCGTAAATACTTTATTTTTCTTTTACCTTTTTCTGCTTCTTTTCCTCCTATGCTTGAGACTTCTGGGAATGTTTGGAACAGTTTCCTTAACTTTTCAGGACCCACTTCCCTAGCTTAGCTCATAACTATTGATTCAGGATTCTTTTTTATCCCTGCATGCCATTTGCAAGGTATACAGATCTCATGCACTCCAGGGAATTTTAGGGCTCTAAGCTTTCAATATTTGAATTCACCTACAACTTCTGAATGATGAAGGCTAGTAATAAAGAAAGAAAATGTACATAGCTACTGTAATTCCTTGTCTTCCTATGCATCTTTACTATTCACTTAATGCCTGCCACTTGGCACATCCATAGGATCATAAAACTCCCAAAAACATGTTTTAACAAAGATGTGTCATTTTATTAATATTTCTGATTTACCTGTGCAAAATCTGGTTTCATTATTCTTATCTGAAGTTGGAGGAATATAAATATTTGCAATGTCTCACAAGATCTCTGCAGAAAACAGAAAGAAAGGAGTTCAATGTCACACTTTCAGCTTTCGGATGATTAGGTGTCAACTTAGAATACTACAGGAGCTCGTTTATACAGGGTATGCTCAGTTAACAGAATCTCAGCTCTCCTGTGTCTTTAATCTTCCCCACTATCTTTTAGCTAGAAATGTAGATGAGTGTCTTCCTTACCCTGCCTTTAGCTTGTGGCCAGATTATTTAGCACATTTTCAAAGTGCTATACAGTGTTACATTCTACCCCCATTCTCCAGTGTTATATGGCCTTATCCCTGGCCCTTTGTTATATGGAGCTCTCCCTGGCACTATCCCTGGCCCTTCTAATCGAAGAACATAATTGCCTGTTACATTTTGTATAGGCCTCAGACTTGGCAATATCCTAAACCTCTAACTGCAGATATTCCCAAGTCTGAGCTGTCCTTTGAGAACTGTCTACACATCTTTTATCACTTCTAGTCCTGTTCCTCAAGGCACAGTTACAGAGATTCCTCTTAAAAAAAAGAAAGATTTAACCAGACCTGAGGCAAACTATAATCTGTAGCTCAGGCTATGTCACTGTAAATGACACTGCCTTTAGTTTAGTGCTGAGTAAGGTGCGGCCCATAGCAGTGTACAAGCATGGGACCTGCTTAAACTCTTGAAGAAGACAGTAGCAGAACAAGGATAAAGCTAAGATAATGTTTGAACAGTCTGTAATACAGCAGCAGCAACATTTCCTACACAAGTTATTTTTTATATAACTCCACTGGCTCACTGCTAGCACAGACTAAAAGTGTTCCGCTCTGGGGCCTGCTGTTTCATTGCTGACAATACCTTTGGGGCCTGTGCCTACAGGACTTTGATGTCTGTGGTGTTATATGCCCTGCTTCTCTCTAGGGAAGCATTTCATCTGTTTGTACCTGACCCATCTCAACACATTTCCCTAGGCAGAATGTGAAGTAGGTTATAAACAGACAGAATGTCTTATTAGATCTAGAAATGTATGAGTGTTGCCTATGCATTTCTTAGTTTCATTCCTATTTTTTTTTCCAATCTGTCCTTGAAAAGTTATTGTATACTGTTTTCATTTGCTTCTCTGGAGGAAGTTGGATGGAGCTTTGTTGTCGGTTTTGCTGGATAGAATGTTTCCATAGGTACTGACTAGCTGTCTCTGTCACAGCCTTTCCTGACATTAGCTAGAGTTTCAGATGGGTCAGGGTCCTAATAACTCTTGCCACTGACCTACAAGTCATAAGTTATGAATTCAAAACTAAAACGTATGCAATTTTTGTTTACATGGACATCCTGAATACAGATTTCTTTCTTGAAAAATGGCAGTTATGGAAAACGCCTGGTGTGACTGCTGAAAGAAATTTAAGTAAATGTGTGTTCTAGTATACATAGTCAAGAACATTACAAGATGTGTTATACACAAAATTATGTTGTTTATTACCATATTTGTACTGAAGGCAAAGTGAACTGTCTGTATCCCAGGCTGCTTTCTTTTGTCTGCATGGATCCTTTATGTGTCACTGAAACTGCGAAGTTTGTATCACAACTGCCCTGCAAATATTTCTTGCAAGTGTCAGTTTGAGGATACAAACACTTGAAATACATGTACTCAAGCTTGTACAGTTTTGAGAAAATAAATCACAGAAATAATACAGAAGCATTTGTAGAGGTTCAAGCCCTCCTTCACCCTCTCACACCCCAAATATTTATTATTCCCATTCCAAGGACATTGCATTTCAGAGAAATAGAAATCAGTGACAAGCAGTAAAAACCTGCCTCAGTCATTCATTGGGAGGCTTTGCAGTCAGAGAAGCTGAAAGTCACTGCACTTGGAGCACTACTGTACTCCACCTTTGTAAATCAAGAAACAGCACGTATCGAGGCACCAACTAAAGCAGCTATGCTGGAGCAACTGTGACACTAACAATCTCGTATAGAGCAACTAACAGTAAACTTGTTTGCAATCTCTACAGTACATGCATGAATAAAGAATAGCATTAGGTGTTGACTGGTATTATTGCACTTAGAGTTCATGAAGTTGCAGTTTCAGAAAATGCTGTTTTTTGCTGTGTGACTAGTGAAGATTGACCAGAATGCTGGCACTGCACAGATATGGATATCATAATGCTGCAGTGTGGAGTGTTAGCAGTGACTCACAGATGGATCTGTCACCTGGGAACGAGAAGACATAGCACTTGAAACAGAATGGTGTACAACAGATGAGAAGAATTTTAATAGTAGACATAATCATGTCCCGTACAATGTAAGGAAGAAGAGCAGGCCCACTGAGGTTAAGTACAACAGTAGCTATTCTTCATATTGTCAAGTAACTTAAATGAACTCCTCAGTTTCATTTGCAAGCTCACTTGGTGTATCTGACAAAATATTAAAGGTTTAACTATATCTTTGACCACTTTGTATCAACTATTACCCTTTCTCTTTTGTATGAGACAACTGACATTGTCCTGCACTTTCCTAACTCTTACTTCTGTAAATCCATCCATGCCAGGTTCACATTTTTATTTATGTTACTTGCATGATACCCCACCACTGGACCAGCAATCAGGGAGCTCCTTATCAGCTACTTTAAGGCCCTTAACAAAGGGTGTCCAATCTTATTGTGTAATGTTACTATTAATACAAATGGTAGTTTGACCAAGAGCAAGGCTATTAGGAGTGGCCCACACAGTGTCACCAAATAAATATGCAAGTACTCTCAGAACTTAAATATCTCTAGACAGATCAGCCACAATGAACTGTTTAAATATATTTTCTAATAAATAATAAAAGAACAAGACAATGCTAAATATATATTTACAGTGACATCAGTGTTCAAAGTCACATGAAATATTTAAAACAACATTGCAGGGCAGTCTCAAATAAATAAAGAAAAATATCTAAACTAAGTGTTGCTATATTCCTGACTATATCTAAGAAAATTATACTGTTCCCTAGACTTACCTACTGTAGAGCATGGCAGATGTGGTGAATGGATCTTGTAGTTGTTGTCAGATCCAAAACACAATACAGAATGCTGTGTCTGTCTGAGACTTCTTAAATTAACATCTGAAATATTACTGCTGGGATAACTTCCACAATGACATCATTGCTTGTCATCTGACTCCTTGTTCCCAGGTCCCAAAACAACCATTGATGGCAGCTGGTAGTATTTAGCATCTACCTGTGAAAATACATAGGCAAGGGCTTTTCCTCAGACCTTAGGCAGATGATGGAAGCCATAAAACAATTGCATCGCTTCACATTTCAAAACTAGTCATTATTTCACCTTAAGACAGTAGAGAAAGCTCCCTAGTATAAACATTGTGTCTGTTGCTGCACTGAAACTGAAAGATAACATCTTTTTATAATCTAGCAATAAAGTAATTCAAATTTCAGTTATTTTTCTGAAGTTTTGCTGGACTGAAGTTAACCTCCTGTATTCCAGTTTCTACTGTTAAAAAAAAAAAAAAATATATATATATATATATATATATATATATATATATATATACACACACATTTAAACAGTTACAATAGTGCATGTACATTTTTGTTCTATTCCACTAGGGCATGCTGTGGTTACATTTTAAGCATAAGCAGTTTATAAAATATCTTTTCAACACACGTCTGTACAAACCTAGTTTGATATATACATGACACACAGTTCTAATGCATTTGTACCACAAACATCTTATATGAATCATGTTGATATTTACAAATGGCATATAATTATTTACAAAATTCCAGATAGCTGGGCTGGCAGTATCTCCCTTTGTCAAAGCCTGCATTTCTGGAATCTGAATCACATGCTACTTTTGGCCCCAGCTCTGTTTTTCCAAGCATAGCTTCTGTTTTAATCTCTGCTGAGGAAAGATAGTTAAATGCTAGCAAGTTGGAATAGAGGTAGGTGTCTATCTGTAGTGCTGGTGACCCATTGCTGAGAGCAGGGATAGACTGACAAATAAAAAGGAACAAATGACTGAAAGAAAGAATTCCTTCCAAGGGACAAAAGATGCATAGCACACTGTTGTCCACCTAGTGTCCATTGAGATGAGTGGTCAGGTCATGTGATTGGGAAAAAAAAGTAATGATGTAGCCAACATACTGTTGTCCTGGTGTACCAGCCATGAGATAATAATATCACTGCATGAGTAATATCATTGCATTCTATAGTTGTAAATTGGAAGGCAGTCCATAGATACAAGTTGCTCTATAAGACATTTTGCAGTTAATTATTGTGTAAGGGATCATGAGATATCCCTTATATGTGTGGTTTATGCCATAGCATTATGATGCAACAGAACCCATTTGGATATGACCAGGACCCAATTCGTTACCATCACTGGCAACTGGAAGGAATATGATTGGCTACCTTAAGACCATGGAAAAGTGAAGTGTTTTGCTACTCAACCAATGAACAGATTTAAAATGCAAATTATTTATTTGTTGGTATTTGATAACCTGGTAATTGAGTTTGTCATTTGACCTTTTTCAGCCACAACCTGGGTATATATAGAGAGAGTTGTTTGTTCACAAGTACATATTTACAAATATAAATGCAGAGTATATATACAAGAATTTTGTACAAGATAATGTAAGCAAAGAACCAACGAAGATGAAACCAAACAAGTAAAACCAGGAAAAACGTAGGTCCAACCACCAAGTTTATTCAAACCAAACTGCACAACCGGCTCACCAAGGACCTAGGTTTCGTCAGAATACAATGATTGTATTCTGACGAAACCTAGGTCATAACGGTTGTTAATTTGAATAAACTTGGTGGTGAACTCCTGGTTTTATAATGTAAGCAAAGCATTGGTCCTGTGAAGGCAGACAAGATGGCACATGTCATGCCAATATATGATTTTGGACCAGTAGAAATATACAGGCAATGTAATAAAAACAAGGTAATATGAATTGTTCTAGTTCCAGCTGTAGTCAAGAGCAAAGCATTAGAAAATATACCCGTTGTGGATTCTGGGTTCACTAACATTGTTCTGAAAACTTAGACTGATGGGCCAAAACATAAATTAGGAAATAAACAAAAGAACAGAAGTATAATACGGAAAGAGGTAATTAAGGAATAATCAAATTAGTTCAGTGTAATGAGACAACTGGATAATATGTTTAATAGTCTGAGATGAAGGCTTGGTCATAAGGCAGAAATGATTGTGGGGGTTATGGGGTTCATCTGAATGTAGGTATAACAAACAGTAACACTAATACTAATGCAGTACAACTGACTAGTCAGAAGGCCAGGAATCTGAGCCAAATTCAGCAAACTGCTCCAACGAAGGACATCACTGAAGATGTCAAGTCCATCGATAAAGGGAACATGATAGAAGGAGCAGAGGTAAATGTTGGTGATAAAAACATGTAGGGGAGTAGTGTTTCTGCACATCATCAGAAGTTATTTTAAAGTCAGGATACCCATCACAGTAGCACTGATTACAATACACCATGTGTAACTCTCAGGCGTCTTATAATTCAAGGAGACTTGTGATGCAGGGCTCTGCAGCAGAATTTGAGGATGTGATTAAAAAGAAACAGTTATGCAGGCATTCTGAACTATGAGAACAGGTAGCACAGGTATTCTTCCAGTAAGAGCAGAAGGGGTGATAAATATACCAAACAAAGGTTTAGAAGCAAAGTATTGAGATAAAGGTGAAAGCTGCAAATGACACTGACAAAAGTCTGACTTCATTACATTATTGTCTGCCTTGTTTCCTCCAGGCATCAGAACAGGAAGAGACACTGATACAGCTACAAACAGACTTTGCTTCATACAGAGCCATTCACAGCCACTCAGATTTGGAATACGAGAACCTTTTGGGGAAAAATGAAAGTCTAGAACAAGTAAGTTTAATTCTGTATTCTTTTCTCTACCTCTGCCTGTGTTGCACACATTCTCGTGCATGGTCTCATATACACACATACACACACACACACACACACACACACACACACACACACACAAACACTCACACACCAGAAATGCTTAAAAGGTGTAGGGAATGAGCTCTGGGTACATCCTTCAGTTTTTCTTCAAGTAATTTGCTGACATTCATACCTGCATTCTGATGTAAATTGTATTAAATGCCACAATGCATCTTCCCTTTTTCAGTCCTTATATATTTGGGCTGTATTTTAGTAAAAGACTTTGTAAACTTTTTATTAAAATACATTCCTAATAAATTTAAATAATTCTTCAGTGACATCACCTTGAGGATAGATTGAGAAGCATCGAAAGACATTAATGGGCATGTCCCTGTGCATGCATGGCACAGCCATTAAGGTCTATGAATGCCCATCATTGCTATAGCTGAGTATAATCAGTGAACCTTGGCCTCAGTGACATCAGCATAGGAAAAATACAACTTTTCAAAGTTTGTCTTCTATTGCTTTTTTTTTTTTTTTTTTTTTTTACAAACAAAAGTGACTACACAAATTAACCAATAGGGACAGAATGCTTTTGGCACTTAATGCACAGTATGTTGTGGTGAATGTTGGCAAATCACTTTAGCACTATCAGTATGTCTATACATGTAATGTTTCTAACTTTGTTACATATTGTTAGCATTATGTCATTGTTTTAGACATCTCACCATAAGTTTTGAATCATTTTTTAACCCTTGCAAATTTCAAACCCTGAATCATGATGTCTGTCTACAACTACTGGTAGTGTGCTTCCCGTCATTTGTCTCTATTCTGCAATTATATGACAAAGAAAAACTGTAATTGAAATGTCAGCAAATAACTAACTGTATAGTACTAAACTGTCAGAGTCGCTGTAGCAGATGAAAAATAAACAAAGGTTACATTACATTTGTTGCCAAGGTCAGGTTTCTTTAACCTTCTGTACAAGCAGGTAAATCAGCCCTTCCATCTTCTTTTACTCTTCAATGGAGTCCCAACTTCCTGTAGTATGAATCTGCACTGTGATTATGACAATCTTCCTTACCAATACCAAAGATGTTGCAGATTGTTAACAGTCTGTTATGAGTCAGAAACTGAAGGCAATAGAATAAAATATAAAGCATAAGCGTTTTCTTACCTCCATCTAAACAGTGGTTCTAACAACATGCATTAAGTTGTTTATATAAATGGATGTCTTCTGTAAAAGTGGGGACAGCCAAATTGTCCAAATACATTGTCAAATGCAACTTTCAGCATGGGTAATGCTGTTACGGGTGATTAAGCTCAAGCCAGTCAAAAACACAGTATTATATTTTGAGTTTGCCTGCCAGCAAAAAAAAAAAAAAATTAAGCAAAACCTTTGCTGTAACATGTCAGACCAGCATAGATCCCCTTCATGGTCATGATGTTCTGCCAATAAGTTAGGCTTTCTAAGATAAAATGCAGACAAGTGTCCTAAAAAGTAAACGGTTTTAGGCTCATCGCTTTTAGCTCTAACTGCTTTACAGCAGATTACTAGATAAGTTCCCTCACATACAAGCACATGCACAGTACCAGTTTTACAAGTCTTTATTGACACAAAGACTCAAGGGCAGTGAAGTGAATGTTCAGAATCTACCAGCGTATATTAAAAGCAATTCCTCAAATTCTTCCGTGGTATCACCATTTCACCAAGCTAAAAGTATACCCAATCCATTTATCAATCCACTTGCAAAACCCTGTAAAACAAGATGCTTACAGTCTCCCCAAAACAAAAGAGATGAACAATAACAAGATTTGATATCCCCCAGACTATCAAAGTGAAAAAAAACATACATTATATGAATCGGGATGTACAGATGTTTTCTAAGCCAGTATAGCAGGGCAGCATTGCGGAGCAATGGCAATGCAGAACACGAAATGGCAGAGCACTGATCATGACCTGACCCTCGCAGGATCATGAAACAAGTTAGGTACTAGAGACATAGAAACAGGCAAGAGTCCAAAAAAACAGTGCACATGCATAAATAAACAGCATATAAATTGTGTCCTAGGCAGTGAGCAACCACCATCTTGGACTTGTACCTGCTGAAGTACAAGCAATTCAGGCTACAGAGACCATACTGAAAATTTTGATAAGCTGTTTAAAAAAACTCACCATGTTAAAGTCCTTGAATGAAAAGTAAACATATGTAATGAAACTGGAAAATCATTAAATATATATATTGTGATATTTACTTCTGTCTATGACTGAACTATGAGAAGTGAAAACATGTCTGTGGTCTACAGAAGAAAATAAGTTTGCAGCTCTGGGTACTAATTATGGGTTAGGAAACCATACGGTGGTGGATCCTAACAAGGAGAGAGCATTTGACAGGGTGAACAAAGGTCAGAAAATAAACTTTTTTTTTTTGTTTACTTGATTATAGGCGAAATAAAAAGCAGAGTTGTTTCTCTTCTGATATCTGGCACTTGTCTGGTATCATCATTGTTTGTTTTTGCTCTAGTCCTGCACTGTGACTATCGAGCCTTCCTCGCTCCATAGAATGGCCCTTTTTGCTCTTCCTTGAGTAAGGGCCATATAGTGCTATGACCTATTTGTTGCACTGGTGGCAAGGGTCACCCTAGCTGGCAGTGGTGCTGCCATCTGCGCAAGGGACTGCGGTTTTAACTTAAGGCCATAGCAGTATCTGTATATGCCTGAAGCATCCAAGGGGTTGGTATGCAGTAATTTGTCACATTGCGTGTACAGACCTACAGATATACCTAACCAAATATCCTCCCCTTTGTGGACAACACCTCTAAATGATCCCCATTCACCATCAGGGATTCTACAATGGTAAATGTGTCTAGATGCCTACCCCATGTCCTTCTCCTGAAGGGAGGCAAGACATCTTAGTGGTGCATTCATATCCTCTACCAGGCTAAATCCAATGAGTGATGAAACTGCTAGTCAAAGCTCAGTCACTTACATTGTAGACAGGGCTTTATCCTTATAATCCAGCATACCTTTTTACCAGTCTAATTTTAATGTGTTCTGCCAATATCCAGACCTGCTTTGCAGTATCCAGTGAGTTAAGTCCTGTGCTACATTTTCCTTGCTGTCACTCCGTATATTTCTGGACCATATTTTAATATGAAGATTAATAACATTTTTTTTTATTAAAACCATGGCCCAAATAAATTTAGACTATCCCTTGGTGATGTACATTGGCTTTAATGGACATGTCTTCAAGCAGAAATAATGCTGCATCAATGAAAGTCTATTGATGCATCTGACACTTTCCCTACATCAACACCACTGAGGTTAAAGTTCACTGTTTACACTCAATGGAATTAGTGTACAGAAAATTAAAGTTTTAAAACTTTTCTTTTTTATAATTAAAAGATGAAAATGTTTGCCAATAGGGAGAATTTTTGGCAGTTTTTGCATCCTTGTTACCAGCAAATCACTTTAATTGTACATTCCATAACTGGCACCTCTAAAGTTCACAAAAAAAAATATGGTGGTATTATACTTATTATGGTAGTGAAACCCCAAAATTCTTTAAAAATATTGATGGTATTATTGGATAGTTTTCTGGTTTGTAGTTAATGTAGAATTTGGTAATCCCGCTGTATCTGAACTCATCTGGAAAAGCATAGACAATGTTGAAGCATTTGGATTCCTGAAGTGGGCTGATTCCCAATTAAGGATGAGTTTGCCTTGTAATGAATGAATGCCAAGAAAGCTCTGGTAACCCCTCTTATGAGTTTCCATTGGATTAATAAGGTAATCTGACAATAAATGAATGAATGAATGAATGAATGAATGAATGGAAGAATGAATGTTTCTTAAGTCATGGATGTGAATGAATGAATTGAGGAAAAAATTAATATTTTTTTTAGTACAGGATGGTAAGGACCAATGGACTATATAAACATAAAGTTATCTTCAGAGTTTACTAGAGACTATAATTCTATTTCTGGAATGTGCTCCAGCTCTTAACTTACACTGGAACTCTATTCATTTGCTTTTATACTTTGTACCCTGAGTGCCTGTATAATTTCAGGAAAGGTTGTTGAGTTGCTGCAAAATGATAAGCAAATATAGGTTTTGTTTTTATTTTATTTCTCTTCTAGGTCACAGCCGAATTACTTAACTTATGCCAGTATTACCACTTCTATACCATCATACTGGTAATAGCTGAAAAGACCGCTATAAAGACAGTTCTTACTGGAGTAATGTAGTGGTTTCCTGTCATGATATGAGTACAGAATTCAAACTAGTTGTTCAGTGTTACTGGACTGGAAATCAAGTTTGTTTGTACAGCACATCTTGCTTGTTCATTTCTGACTTTTGGATTTTTTTTTTTTTTTTTACTAGAGTCCTTCAGCACTATACATTGATCCCTGTTTTCCATAGGAAATCATTCCTGGTGGGATGTGTGCCCTGCCAATGATTCATTTCTTTTGGAGAGTTCTCCCTTCTTTGAGTTTGTGCGACTGTGGAGTTAGTGTATATATATATATATATATATATATATATATATATATATATATATATATATATATATATATATTCAGAAGGAATGCAGGAGGGCTTACCTACCTGCAAAAAACACTTAATGTTTTTTTTTTTGCCCTTCTATGTTTTGGGCATTATTTCAGTTCAAGGTTGTGCATATCAGCAGAACTGATATGGACAAACTATGTAAAATTCACACAGACATTCATGGGAAATTGGAAATCTTGAACCACCTTGGTGCTCAGTATCATCTAGATTCAGTTACTAAATAGGTGGATTTATGATAATGATATCCTTAGTATTAGCCAATCAGGATAATTTTATTCATTTATTTAGTTACGCTTGTATTATTTAAGTATGTTTCCCAGAGACTCCCATCTCTGGGAGATGTGTGTCCCAGAGACTGCCACCTCCCTGGAATAGACTTTCTATTCACATAAAACAGAGCTGCTCACTGACCCTATCCAAATGCAACCTAGATAATTGGATGGGGCTCTCTGCATAAATTCATTCTGTGAACTACCCAAAAAGAACAAATGGGGATACTTGGGATTAACACGACTAGGCTTATAAAGCGTCTAGGGCTGCTATTTATTTTATTTTATTTTACATTTGTTGACCGGGAGTGTCCGACTGAGCCAAAGCCCTTTTTCAGCAGAGGCCCAGGGAGAAAAGCTCCAAAACATACAAAATTACTATACATATATTCCATAAGTTACAAATTTCATTCAGTAGTTGCCTAGTTATACAATACTTTACACAAAAGCATGCTAGCAGTTAAAGCGTAAGAAGCAAAAAAGTTGAAGTTTAAAAAAAAAGTTTGCTAATCTAAAGTTCAAAAAGCAGATTATAGGAAAACTTTTGGAAGTTACATAGCAGGAATGGGATGTAATAGTTAAACAGGACTATGCTGATTGGTTATGGTCAGGGAGGGTGCAAACAGTGGCAGGTCCAGTGGTTTTTGAAGTAGTCTTTGGTGGCTAGCTTAAATTGTTTGGGGTGAGTAAGGTTCCTTATTTCTAGTGGGAGTTTGTTCCATGCAATGGAGGGGTGGTAGCGGCATAAGTTGCACCCTGCCTTAGATTTAGGATTGTAAACAGTTAATAGGTCTTGGTTTGCACTTTGGAGATGTCTGATAGGGGAATAGAGGGAGATGAAGGATGATAGTGCTGGGCAGAAAGCTGACTGATATGGAATGAAGTGTATGATTTGGAGCTGAGATTGGAGAAAGAGGTGCGGTTGTTTGAGCCAGTTCAGGTATTTCAGGGAGACGCAGTGGTGGGATTTATATGTTTGTTGAGCTGCAAATCTAGCTACCTTGTGATAGGTCGATTCTAGTTTGGTAAGTAGGGAAGAGTTCAGATTTGGTAGTATTTGGGAACAGTAGGTTAAGCAAGGTAGTAGGTAGGCATGAGATAGAGTAACCCTAGCTTCAGGGGTAAGGAATT